>NW_027591869.1:0-71238 GCF_964213995.1 Mustelus asterias | reverse complement strand
GGAGGGCTGTTGTAGGCTGCAAAGAGACATAGATAGGATGCAAAGCTGGGCTGAAAAATGGCAAATGGAGTTTAACCCTGATAAATGTGAGGTGATTCATTTTGGTAGGACTAATTTAAATGTGGATTACAGGGTCAAAGGGAGGGTTCTGAAGACTGTGGAGGAACAGAGAGATCTTGGGGTCCATATCCACAGATCTCTGAAGGTTGCCACTCAAGTGGATAGAGCTGTGAAGAAGGCCTATAGTGTGTTAGCTTTTATTAACAGGGGGTTGGAGTTTAAGAGCCGTGGGGTTATGCTGCAACTGTACAGGACCTTGGTGAGACCACATTTGGAATATTGTGTGCAGTTCTGGTCACCTCACTATAAGAAGGATGTGGAAGCGCTGGAAAGAGTGCAGAGGAGATTTACCAGGATGCTGCCTGGTTTGGAGGGTAGGTCTTATGAGGAAAGGTTGAGGGAGCTGGGGCTGTTCTCTCTGGAGCGGAGGAGGCTGAGGGGAGACTTAATAGAGGTTTATAAAATGATGAAGGGGATAGATAGAGTGAACGTTCAAAGACTATTTCCTCGGGTGGATGGAGCTATTACAAGGGGGCATAACTATAGGGTTCGTGGTGGGAGATACAGGACGGATATCAGAGGTAGGTTCTTTACGCAGAGAGTGGTTGGGGTGTGGAATGGACTGCCTGCAGTGATAGTGGAGTCAGACACTTTAGGAACATTGAAGCGGTTATTGGATAGGCACATGGAGCGCACCAGGATGATAGGGAGTGGGATAGCTTGATTTTGGTTTCAGATAAAGCTCGGCACAACATCGTGGGCCGAAGGGCCTGTTCTGTGCTGTACTGTTCTCTGTTCTATGTAAATGTTAAATCCACGACAGGGAGTATCCCGCAAAGGAAACTGGAGATAATAATGGAGATTTTTTTTAAAATAGCACTGCGCACCTTGCCCTCCCCGATGTGCGCACGCGCGCGCGCACCCAAACGCACGAGGAAGGGTTTCCAGAATGTTCACACCTTCGGCACACGCATCATAACGTCGCAGAGTTGAGTTTGTGAAGTTGGAATCTGATTCTGAGAACGGTGTAACGAATTGCAAAACATTTCAAGAAAAAAAAACTTTGCGCGACTCCTTTCGAAGCAGCCATTTGTTAGAGCGCTTGGAGGTTTAAAATGGAAAGCGCACACAGAGTCCCAGACTGAAACGTTTGTTTCAAACAGTCAAGCGGACGTCTTGACAAAGACAACCTCTTTGTGTTTGAATTCGGTCCAGTCGATTTACAGCGGCCCCTCAGCGACCAAGAACCTATGAGATTTGAATGAGATGGTGTCGAAAAAAATCAGACCAAACCAGGTGGAGGAAAATTGCAGCGTTCGGTAGCAAGGATGAGGGGCCAAATTCCCTCTGCTGCCATCGGCTTCACGGCAAACAGCGCAGGCAGTTGGCTGGATTTCCCTTCACAATGTAGGGACTGCCCGGAGGTCGGTTTCTCAGAGCAAGATGGCAGTGCAGCTTGGCTATGGGGTAATGTCGCGCTGAGATACAGGGGCATTGTGGGGGTGGTTATCAGACCAACAGCCAAACTGACGTGTTGATCATATTTCTCCCTCCTCAGAAACTTCTCAAATCCAACGCGAAATGTCTGCCACACATGGAGGCGCTGCTTTCGAAGTCGTTATGCTTCCTCCTGCCATTCCCTGGGAAGAAAATTGCCCTCAGTACCACAGGACAAGTCAGAGGTACATTAATAAACCCACACACCCAGTCCCAGAGGGGGAAAGGACAGTGTATCTAACGCACTGTGACACCCGGTCCCAGAGGGGGAAAGGACAGTGTATCTAACGCACTGTGACACCCGGTCCCAGAGGGGGGAAAGGACAGTGTATCTAATGCACTGTGACACCCAGTCCCAGTGGGGGGAAAGGACAGTGTATCTAACGCACTGTGACACCCGGTCCCAGAGGGGGAAAGGACAGTGTATCTAACGCACTGTGACACCCGGTCCCAGAGGGGGAAAGGACAGTGTATCTAACGCACTGTGACACCCGGTCCCAGAGGGGGAAAGGACAGTGTATCTAACGCACTGTGACACCCGGTCCCAGAGGGGGAAAGGACAGTGTATCTAACGCACTGTGACACCCGGCCCCAGAGGGGGAAAGGACAGTGTATCTAACGCACTGTGACACCCGGTCCCAGAGGGGGAAAGGACAGTGTATCTAACGCACTGTGAAAGGGAGTTGAGTACAGAAACTTGCTGTTTCTCTCACAGATATGGATGAAGATTTCAGGGATTTTCTGAGGATTTATTTGAGTTCGGTCCTGCAATCTCTGTCGCGTTGTCCACGCAGAGACTCCAATGGTACGGTACTGACTGGCTCCCAGCTGTTTGATCATATTAAGGTAAAAATCTCCACTGCCTCTTCTGGCCACATCTGATTTCTGTGTGAGTGTGTGAGAGAGAGAGTGAGAGTGTGTGAGAGAGAGAGTGAGAGTGTGCGAGAGTGAGAGTGTGCGAGAGAGAGAGTGTGCGAGAGAGAGAGTGTGCGAGAGAGAGAGTGTGCGAGAGAGAGAGTGTGCGAGAGAGAGAGTGTGCGAGAGAGAGAGTGTGCGCGAGAGAGAGTGTGCGCGCGTGAGAGAGTGTGCGCGCGTGAGAGAGTGTGCGCGCGTGAGAGAGTGTGCGCGCGTGAGAGAGTGTGCGCGCGTGAGAGAGTGTGCGCGCGTGAGAGAGTGTGCGCGCGTGAGAGAGTGTGCGCGCGTGAGAGAGTGTGCGCGCGTGAGAGAGTGTGCGCGCGTGAGAGAGTGTGCGCGCGTGAGAGAGTGTGCGCGCGTGAGAGAGTGTGCGCGCGTGAGAGAGTGTGCGCGCGTGAGAGAGTGTGCGCGCGTGAGAGAGTGTGCGCGCGTGAGAGAGTGTGCGCGCGTGAGAGAGTGTGCGCGCGTGAGAGAGTGTGCGCGCGTGAGAGAGTGTGCGCGCGTGAGAGAGTGTGCGCGCGTGAGAGAGTGTGCGCGCGTGAGAGAGTGTGCGCGCGTGAGAGAGTGTGCGCGCGTGAGAGAGTGTGCGCGCGTGAGAGAGTGTGCGCGCGTGAGAGAGTGTGCGCGCGTGAGAGAGTGTGCGCGCGTGAGAGAGTGTGCGCGCGTGAGAGAGTGTGCGCGCGTGAGAGAGTGTGCGCGCGTGAGAGAGTGTGCGCGCGTGAGAGAGTGTGCGCGCGTGAGAGAGTGTGCGCGCGTGAGAGAGTGTGCGCGCGTGAGAGAGTGTGCGCGCGTGAGAGAGTGTGCGCGCGTGAGAGAGTGTGCGCGCGTGAGAGAGTGTGCGCGCGTGAGAGAGTGTGCGCGCGTGAGAGAGTGTGCGCGCGTGAGAGAGTGTGCGCGCGTGAGAGAGTGTGCGCGCGTGAGAGAGTGTGCGCGCGTGAGAGAGTGTGCGCGCGTGAGAGAGTGTGCGCGCGTGAGAGAGTGTGCGCGCGTGAGAGAGTGTGCGCGCGTGAGAGAGTGTGCGCGCGTGAGAGAGTGTGCGCGCGTGAGAGAGTGTGCGCGCGTGAGAGAGTGTGCGCGCGTGAGAGAGTGTGCGCGCGTGAGAGAGTGTGCGCGCGTGAGAGAGTGTGCGCGCGTGAGAGAGTGTGCGCGCGTGAGAGAGTGTGCGCGCGTGAGAGAGTGTGCGCGCGTGAGAGAGTGTGCGCGCGTGAGAGAGTGTGCGCGCGTGAGAGAGTGTGCGCGCGTGAGAGAGTGTGCGCGCGTGAGAGAGTGTGCGCGCGTGAGAGAGTGTGCGCGCGTGAGAGAGTGTGCGCGCGTGAGAGAGTGTGCGCGCGTGAGAGAGTGTGCGCGCGTGAGAGAGTGTGCGCGCGTGAGAGAGTGTGCGCGCGTGAGAGAGTGTGCGCGCGTGAGAGAGTGTGCGCGCGTGAGAGAGTGTGCGCGCGTGAGAGAGTGTGCGCGCGTGAGAGAGTGTGCGCGCGTGAGAGAGTGTGCGCGCGTGAGAGAGTGTGCGCGCGTGAGAGAGTGTGCGCGCGTGAGAGAGTGTGCGCGCGTGAGAGAGTGTGCGCGCGTGAGAGAGTGTGCGCGCGTGAGAGAGTGTGCGCGCGTGAGAGAGTGTGCGCGCGTGAGAGAGTGTGCGCGCGTGAGAGAGTGTGCGCGCGTGAGAGAGTGTGCGCGCGTGAGAGAGTGTGCGCGCGTGAGAGAGTGTGCGCGCGTGAGAGAGTGTGCGCGCGTGAGAGAGTGTGCGCGCGTGAGAGAGTGTGCGCGCGTGAGAGAGTGTGCGCGCGTGAGAGAGTGTGCGCGCGTGAGAGAGTGTGCGCGCGTGAGAGAGTGTGCGCGCGTGAGAGAGTGTGCGCGCGTGAGAGAGTGTGCGCGCGTGAGAGAGTGTGCGCGCGTGAGAGAGTGTGCGCGCGTGAGAGAGTGTGCGCGCGTGAGAGAGTGTGCGCGCGTGAGAGAGTGTGCGCGCGTGAGAGAGTGTGCGCGCGTGAGAGAGTGTGCGCGCGTGAGAGAGTGTGCGCGCGTGAGAGAGTGTGCGCGCGTGAGAGAGTGTGCGCGCGTGAGAGAGTGTGCGCGCGTGAGAGAGTGTGCGCGCGTGAGAGAGTGTGCGCGCGTGAGAGAGTGTGCGCGCGTGAGAGAGTGTGCGCGCGTGAGAGAGTGTGCGCGCGTGAGAGAGTGTGCGCGCGTGAGAGAGTGTGCGCGCGTGAGAGAGTGTGCGCGCGTGAGAGAGTGTGCGCGCGTGAGAGAGTGTGCGCGCGTGAGAGAGTGTGCGCGCGTGAGAGAGTGTGCGCGCGTGAGAGAGTGTGCGCGCGTGAGAGAGTGTGCGCGCGTGAGAGAGTGTGCGCGCGTGAGAGAGTGTGCGCGCGTGAGAGAGTGTGCGCGCGTGAGAGAGTGTGCGCGCGTGAGAGAGTGTGCGCGCGTGAGAGAGTGTGCGCGCGTGAGAGAGTGTGCGCGCGTGAGAGAGTGTGCGCGCGTGAGAGAGTGTGCGCGCGTGAGAGAGTGTGCGCGCGTGAGAGAGTGTGCGCGCGTGAGAGAGTGTGCGCGCGTGAGAGAGTGTGCGCGCGTGAGAGAGTGTGCGCGCGTGAGAGAGTGTGCGCGCGTGAGAGAGTGTGCGCGCGTGAGAGAGTGTGCGCGCGTGAGAGAGTGTGCGCGCGTGAGAGAGTGTGCGCGCGTGAGAGAGTGTGCGCGCGTGAGAGAGTGTGCGCGCGTGAGAGAGTGTGCGCGCGTGAGAGAGTGTGCGCGCGTGAGAGAGTGTGCGCGCGTGAGAGAGTGTGCGCGCGTGAGAGAGTGTGCGCGCGTGAGAGAGTGTGCGCGCGTGAGAGAGTGTGCGCGCGTGAGAGAGTGTGCGCGCGTGAGAGAGTGTGCGCGCGTGAGAGAGTGTGCGCGCGTGAGAGAGTGTGCGCGCGTGAGAGAGTGTGCGCGCGTGAGAGAGTGTGCGCGCGTGAGAGAGTGTGCGCGCGTGAGAGAGTGTGCGCGCGTGAGAGAGTGTGCGCGCGTGAGAGAGTGTGCGCGCGTGAGAGAGTGTGCGCGCGTGAGAGAGTGTGCGCGCGTGAGAGAGTGTGCGCGCGTGAGAGAGTGTGCGCGCGTGAGAGAGTGTGCGCGCGTGAGAGAGTGTGCGCGCGTGAGAGAGTGTGCGCGCGTGAGAGAGTGTGCGCGCGTGAGAGAGTGTGCGCGCGTGAGAGAGTGTGCGCGCGTGAGAGAGTGTGCGCGCGTGAGAGAGTGTGCGCGCGTGTGTGAGCGTGCGAGCGAGTGTGTGAGTGTGTGAGTGAGCGTGTGTTTTTCACTACAGTGTCGGAATGGAGGGACCAGGATGGGTTGTTAGTGATCTGTGCGCCTCCCTCTGCAATCTCCGGGGAACAGTGAAGCAACAGAACCCTGCATTAGTTGAGATGAAAAAATATGGGCATCAATGATACTGCTGCAGTCTCCAGCTCCAGACAGCACGGCACCAACAACACGCCAGGGACCATTCGCAACATGCTGCAGAGAAACATGCTTTAATACAGCTCTTAACAGCACAATATCGGGACAGTTTGATGTTCTATCCTGTCCTCCGTACGGTTTGCAACACTTCAAGATTTTGTGTCACCCCCAAGTTTTCGAGCTATTCCCTGCGCACTGATATCTGGTAGGAGGTCTCACAACACCAGGTTAAAGTCCAACAGGTTTATTTGGTAGCAAAAGCCACACAAGCTTTCGGAGCGCTGCTCCTTCGTCAGGTGAGTGGGAATTCTGTTCACAAATAAAGACACAAACTCAATTTACAGAATAATGGTTGGAATGCGAGTCTTTACAGGTAATCACGTCTTAAAGGTACAGACAATGTGAGTGGAGAGAGGGTTAAGCACAGGTTGAAGAGATGTGTATTGTCTCCAGACAGGACAGTTAGTGAGATTTTGCAAGTCCAGGCAAGTCGTGGGGGTTACAGACAGTGTGACATGAACCCAATATCCCGGTTTAGGCCGTCCTCATGTGTGCGGAACTTGGCTATCAGTTTCTGCTCAGCGACTCTGCGTTGTCGTGTGTCGCGAAGGCCGCCTTGGAGAACACTTACCCGAAGATCAGAGGCTGAATGCCCGTGACCGCTGAAGTGCTCCCCCACAGGAAGAGAACAGTCTTGCCTGGTGATTGTCGAGCGGTGTTCATTCATCCGTTGTCGTAGCGTCTGCATGGTCTCCCCAATGTACCATGCCTCGGGACATCCTTTCCTGCAGCGTATCAGGTAGACAACGTTGGCCGAGTTGCAAGAGTATGTACCGTGTACCTGGTGGATGGTGTTCTCACGTGAGATGATGGCATCCGTGTCGATGATCCAGCACATCTTGCAGAGGTTGGTGTGGCAGGGTTGTGTGGTGTCGTGGTCACTGTTCTCCTGAAGGCTGGGTAGTTTGCTGCGGACAATGGTCTGTTTGAGGTTGTTTGAAGGCAAGAAGTGGGGGTGTGGGGATGGCCTTGGCGAGATGTTTGTCTTCATCAATGACATGTTGAAGGCTCTGGAGGAGATGTCGTAGCTTCTCCGCTCCGGGGAAGCACTGGACAACGAAGGGTACTCTGTCCACCTTGTCCCGTGTTTGTCTTCTGAGGAGGTCGGTGCGGTTTTTCGCTGTGGCGCGTCGGAACTGTAGATCGATGAGTCGAGCACCATATCCTGTTCTTATGAGGGCATCTTTCAGCGTCTGGAGGTGTCTGTAGCGATCCTCCTCATCCGAGCAGATCCTGTGTATTCGGAGGGTTTGTCCGTAGGGGATGGCTTCTTTAACGTGTTTAGGGTGGAAGCTGGAGATATCTGATATCGGGAGCATGAATGTACATTTATATATCAATCTCGGCCCCTGGCTTTCGATCCGAGGTTCCAAACTTTCAGTGGTTCGTTCTTTTCCATATACAAAACTCTGGTTCCCTTGCGAATCACCCAACCTAACCTCTCACTCTTATTCCCCCAGCTGTTCAAGGAAACCATTGAAAAATATTCAGTTGAGATAGAAACGTCCAACCAGGTGAGTCTTTCACAATGTAATCTGTCAATACCGGAGAGGGAGGGGACTGAGAGACACCAGTCAGTGTACAGATATCCCCCTGAGAGAGAGAGAGGACTGAGAGACACCAGTCAGTGTACAGATATCTCCCTGAGAGAGAGAGAGGGGACTGAGAGACACCAGTCAGTGTACAGATATCTCCCCGAGAGAGAGAGGGGACTGAGAGACACCAGTCAGTGTACAGATATCTCCCCGAGAGAGAGGGGACTGAGAGACACCAGTCAGTGTACAGATATCTCCCCGAGAGAGAGAGAGAGAGGGGACTGAGAGACACCAGTCAGTGTACAGATATCTCCCTGAGAGAGAGAGAGGGGACTGAGAGACACCAGTCAGTGTACAGATATCTCCCTGAGAGAGAGAGGGGACTGAGAGACACCAGTCAGTGTACAGATATCTCCATGAGAGAGAGGGGACTGAGAGACACCAGTCAGTGTACAGATATCTCCCTGAGAGAGAGAGGGGACTGAGAGACACCAGTCAGTGTACAGATATCCCCCTGAGAGAGAGGGGACTGAGAGACACCAGTCAGTGTACAGATATCTCCCCGAGAGAGAGAGAGAGAGAGAGGGGACTGAGAGACACCAGTCAGTGTACAGATATCTCCCTGAGAGAGAGCGGGGACTGAGAGACACCAGTCAGTGTACAGATATCTCCCTGAGAGAGAGAGAGGGGACTGAGAGACACCAGTCAGTGTACAGATATCTCCCTGAGAGAGAGAGAGGGGACAGAGAGACACCAGTCAGTGTACAGATATCTCCCTGAGAGAGAGAGAGGGGACTGAGAGACACCAGTCAGTGTACAGATATCTCCCTGAGAGAGAGAGGGGACAGAGAGACACCAGTCAGTGTACAGATATCTCCCTGAGAGAGAGAGGACTGAGAGACACCAGTCAGTGTACAGATATCTCCCTGAGAGAGAGAGGGGGGACTGAGAGACACCAGTCAGTGTGCAGATATCTCCCTGAGAGAGAGGGGACTGAGAGACACCAGTCAGTGTACAGATATCTCCCTGAGAGAGAGAGAGAGAGGGGACTGAGAAACACCAGTCAGTGTACAGATATCTCCCTGAGAGAGAGAGGGGGGACTGAGAGACACCAGTCAGTGTACAGATATCTCCCTGAGAGAGAGAGATGGGACTGAGAGACACCAGTCAGTGTACAGATATCCCCCTGAGAGAGAGAGAGGGGGGACTGAGAGACACCAGTCAGTGCACAGATATCTCCCTGAGAGAGAGAGGGGACTGAGAGACACCAGTCAGTGTACAGATATCTCCCTGAGAGAGAGAGAGGACTGAGAGACACCAGTCAGTGTACAGATATCTCCCTGAGAGAGAGAGAGAGGACTGAGAGACACCAGTCAGTGTACAGATATCTCCCTGAGAGAGAGAAGACTGAGAGACATCAGTCAGTGTACAGATATCTCCCAGAGAGAGAGAGAGGACTGAGAGACACCAGTCAGTGCACAGATATCTCCCTGAGAGAGAGAGGGGACTGAGAGACACCAGTCAGTGTACAGATATCTCCCTGAGAGAGAGAGGACTGAGAGACACCAGTCAGTGTACAGATATCCCCCTGAGAGAGAGAGGACTGAGAGACACCAGTCAGTGTACAGATATCTCCCTGAGAGAGAGAGGGGACTGAGAGACACCAGTCAGTGTACAGATATCTCCCTGAGAGAGAGAGGGGACTGAGAGACACCAGTCAGTGTACAGATATCTCCCTGAGAGAGAGAGAGAGGGGACTGAGAGACACCAGTCAGTGTACAGATATCTCCCTGAGAGAGAGAGAGAGGACTAAGAGACACCAGTCAGTGTACAGATATCTCCCTGAGAGAGAGAGAGGACTGAGAGACACCAGTAAGTGTACAGATATCCCCCTGAGAGAGAGAGGACTGAGAGACACCAGTCAGTGTACAGATATCTCCCTGAGAGAGAGAGGGGACTGAGAGACACCAGTCAGTGTACAGATATCTCCCTGAGAGAGGGAGAGGGGACTGAGAGACACCAGTCAGTGTACAGATATCTCCCTGAGAGAGAGAGAGAGGGGACTGAGAGACACCAGTCAGTGTACAGATATCTCCCTGAGAGAGGGAGAGGGGACTGAGAGACACCAGTCAGTGTACAGATATCTCCCTGAGAGAGAGAGAGGGGACTGAGAGACACCAGTCAGTGTACAGATATCTCCCCGAGAGAGAGAGGGGACTGAGAGACACCAGTCAGTGTACAGATATCTCCCCGAGAGAGAGGGGACTGAGAGACACCAGTCAGTGTCCAGATATCTCCCCGAGAGAGAGAGAGAGAGGGGACTGAGAGACACCAGTCAGTGTACAGATATCTCCCTGAGAGAGAGCGGGGACTGAGAGACACCAGTCAGTGTACAGATATCTCCCTGAGAGAGAGAGAGAGGGGACTGAGAGACACCAGTCAGTGTACAGATATCTCCCTGAGAGAGAGAGAGGGGACAGAGAGACACCAGTCAGTGTACAGATATCTCCCTGAGAGAGAGAGAGGGGACTGAGAGACACCAGTCAGTGTACAGATATCTCCCTGAGAGAGAGAGGGGACAGAGAGACACCAGTCAGTGTACAGATATCTCCCTGAGAGAGAGAGGACTGAGAGACACCAGTCAGTGTACAGATATCTCCCTGAGAGAGAGAGGGGGGACTGAGAGACACCAGTCAGTGTGCAGATATCTCCCTGAGAGAGAGAGAGAGAGAGAGGGGACTGAGAAACACCAGTCAGTGTACAGATATCTCCCTGAGAGAGAGAGGGGGGACTGAGAGACACCAGTCAGTGTACAGATATCTCCCTGAGAGAGAGAGATGGGACTGAGAGACACCAGTCAGTGTACAGATATCCCCCTGAGAGAGAGAGAGGGGGGACTGAGAGACACCAGTCAGTGCACAGATATCTCCCTGAGAGAGAGAGGGGACTGAGAGACACCAGTCAGTGTACAGATATCTCCCTGAGAGAGAGAGAGAGGACTGAGAGACACCAGTCAGTGTACAGATATCTCCCTGAGAGAGAGAAGACTGAGAGACATCATTCAGTGTACAGATATCTCCCTGAGAGAGAGAGAGAGGACTGAGAGACACCAGTCAGTGCACAGATATCTCCCTGAGAGAGAGAGGGGACTGAGAGACACCAGTCAGTGTACAGATATCTCCCTGAGAGAGAGAGGACTGAGAGACACCAGTCAGTGTACAGATATCCCCCTGAGAGAGAGAGGACTGAGAGACACCAGTCAGTGTACAGATATCTCCCTGAGAGAGAGAGAGGACTGAGAGACACCAGTCAGTGTACAGATATCTCCCTGAGAGAGAGAGAGGACTGAGAGACACCAGTCAGTGTACAGATATCTCCCTGAGAGAGAGAGAGAGAGAGAGGGGACTGAGAGACACCAGTCAGTGTACAGATATCTCCCTGAGAGAGAGGGGGGACTGAGAGACACCAGTCAGTGTACAGATATCTCCCTGAGAGAGAGAGGGGACTGAGAGACACCAGTCAGTGTACAGATATCTCCCTGAGAGAGAGAGAGAGGGGACTGAGAGACACCAGTCAGTGTACAGATATCTCCCTGAGAGAGAGAGAGGACTGAGAGACACCAGTAAGTGTACAGATATCCCCCTGAGAGAGAGAGGACTGAGAGACACCAGTCAGTGTACAGATATCTCCCTGAGAGAGAGAGGGGACTGAGAGACACCAGTCAGTGTACAGATATCTCCCTGAGAGAGGGAGAGGGGACTGAGAGACACCAGTCAGTGTACAGATATCTCCCTGAGAGAGAGAGAGGGGACTGAGAGACACCAGTCAGTGTACAGATATCTCCCTGAGAGAGGGAGAGGGGACTGAGAGACACCAGTCAGTGTACAGATATCTCCCTGAGAGAGAGAGAGGGGACTGAGAGACACCAGTCAGTGTACAGATATCTCCCTGAGAGAGAGAGAGGGGACTGAGAGACATCAGTCAGTGTACAGATATCTCCCTGAGAGAGAGAGGGGACTGAGAGACACCAGTCAGTGTACAGATATCTCCCTGAGAGAGAGAGAGAGAGAGGGGACTGAGAGACACCAGTCAGTGTACAGATATCTCCCTGAGAGAGAGAGAGAGGACTGAGAGACACCAGTCAGTGTCCAGATATCTCCCTGAGAGAGAGAGAGGACTGAGAGACACCAGTCAGTGTACAGATATCTCCCTGAGAGAGAGAGGGGACTGAGAGACACCAGTCAGTGTACAGATATCTCCCTGAGAGAGAGAGAGAGGGGACTGAGAGACACCAGTCAGTGTACAGATATCTCCCTGAGAGAGAGAGGGGACTGAGAGACACCAGTCAGTGTACAGATATCTCCCTGCGAGAGAGAGGGGACTGAGAGACACCAGTCAGTGTACAGATATCTCCCTGAGAGAGAGAGAGAGGACTGAGAGACACCAGTCAGTGTACAGATATCTCCCTGAGAGAGAGAGAGAGGACTGAGAGACACCAGTCAGTGTACAGATATCTCCCTGAGAGAGAGAGAGGGGACTGAGAGACACCAGTCAGTGTACAGATATCTCCCTGAGAGAGAGAGAGGACTGAGAGACACCAGTCAGTGTACAGATATCTCCCTGAGAGAGAGAGAGGACTGAGAGACACCAGTCAGTGTACAGATATCTCCCTGAGAGAGAGAGAGGGGGCTGAGAGACACCAGTCAGTGTACAGATATCTCCCTGAGAGAGAGAGAGGGGACTGAGAGACACCAGTCAGTGTACAGATATCTCCCTGAGAGAGAGAGAGGGGACTGAGAGACACCAGTCAGTGTACAGATATCCCCCTGAGAGAGAGAGAGAGAGAGGGGACTGAGAGACACCAGTCAGTGTACAGATATCCCCCTGAGAGAGAGAGAGAGAGGACTGAGAGACACCAGTCAGTGTACAGATATCACCCTGTGAGAGAGAGAGGACTGAGAGACACCAGTCAGTGTACAGATATCTCCCTGAGAGAGAGAGAGGGGACTGAGAGACACCAGTCAGTGTACAGATATCTCCCTGAGAGAGAGAGAGGACTGAGAGACACCAGTCAGTGTACAGATATCTCCCTGAGAGAGAGAGAGGGGACTGAGAGACACCAGGAAGTGTACAGATATCTCCCTGAGAGAGAGAGAGGACTGAGAGACACCAGTCAGTGTACAGATATCTCCCTGAGAGAGAGAGAGGACTGAGAGACACCAGTCAGTGTACAGATATCTCCCTGAGAGAGAGAGAGGGGACTGAGAGACACCAGTCAGTGTACAGATATCTCCCTGAGAGAGAGAGAGGGGACTGAGAGACACCAGTCAGTGTACAGATATCTCCCTGAGAGAGAGAGAGAGAGAGAGGGGACTGAGAGACACCAGTCAGTGTACAGATATCCCCCTGAGAGAGAGAGAGAGGGGACTGAGAGACACCAGTCGGTGTACAGATATCCCCCTGAGAGAGAGAGAGAGAGGACTGAGAGACACCAGTCAGTGTACAGATATCACCCTGTGAGAGAGAGAGGACTGAGAGACACCAGTCAGTGTACAGATATCTCCCTGAGAGAGAGAGAGGGGACTGAGAGACACCAGTCAGTGTACAGATATCTCCCTGAGAGAGAGAGGGAGAGAGGGGACTGAGAGACACCAGTCAGTGTACAGATATCACCCTGAGAGAGAGAGAGGGAGAGGGGACTGAGAGACACCAGTCAGTGTACAGATATCACCCTGAGAGAGAGAGAGAGGACTGAGAGACACCAGTCAGTGTACAGATATCACCCTGAGAGAGAGAGAGGGGACTGAGAGACACCAGTCAGTGTACAGATATCTCCCTGAGAGAGAGAGAGGGGACTGAGAGACACCAGTCAGTGTACAGATATCTCCCTGAGAGAGAGAGGGAGAGAGGGGACTGAGAGACACCAGTCAGTGTACAGATATCACCCTGAGAGAGAGAGAGGGAGAGGGGACTGAGAGACACCAGTCAGTGTACAGATATCACCCTGAGAGAGAGAGAGAGGACTGAGAGACACCAGTCAGTGTACAGATATCACCCTGAGAGAGAGAGAGAGGGGACCGAGAGACACCAGTGAATAATTATCTGCTGTAAGTGGCAATAATTATTCGTCAGTGTTTTTATTTAATGAAGATTTTTCTTATCAGATGTCAGAGGCCATTTGGAACATGAAACTTACCAAGAAGATAGTGAGTGACTATGAAACATACATCAAGGAGCAGGTATTATGAATGTAATTAAGTTAAGCTTGTTCCGTCTCTGACTAAGAATCTCGGAAGCTTTTACCAAAGCTTTCTTTATTTAACAGCCCAGTTTAGCTATAACAAATGAAGTAGCTTAACATTGAACACGTGGCACAGTGAGTTAGCACTGCTGTCTCATGGTGCCAGGGACCCGGGTCTGATTCCCGGCTCGGGTCACTGTCTGTGAAGAGTTTGCACATTCCCGCTGTGTCCACATGGGTTTCCTCCGGGTGCTCCGGTTTCCTCCCACATTCCGAAAGATGTGCAGGTTAGGTGGATTGGCCGTGCTAAATTGTCCCTTAGTGTCCAAAGATGTGTGGGTTGGGTGGATTGGCCATGCTAAATTGCCCCTTAGTGTCCAAAGATGTGTGGGTTAGGTGGATTGGCCATGCTAAAATGTCCCTTAGTGTCCAAAGATGTGTGGGTTAGGTGGATTGGCCATGCTAAATTGCCCCTTAGTGTCCAAAGATGTGCGGGTTAGGTGGATTGGCCATGCTAAATTGCCCCTTAGTGTCCAAAGATGTGTAGGTTAGGGGGATTGGCCATGCTAAATTGTCCCTTAGTGTCCAAAGATGTGCAGGTTAGGTGGATTGGCCATGCTAAATTGCCCCTTAGTGTCCAAAGATGTGCAGGTTAGGTGGATTGGCCGTGCTAAATTGTCCCTTCGTGTCCAAAGATGTGTAGGTTAGGTGGATTGGCCATGCTAAATTGCCCCTTAGTGTCCAAAGATGTGCGGGTTAGGTGGATTGGCCATGCTAAATTGCCCCTTAGTGTCCAAAGATGTGTAGGTTAGGTGGATTGGCCATGCTAAATTCTCCCTCAGTGTCCAAAGATGTGCGGGTTAGGGGGATTGGCCATGCTAAATTGTCCCTTAGTGTCCAAAGATGTGCGGGTTAGGGGGATTGGCCATGCTAAATTCTCCCTCAGTGTCCAAAGATGTGCGGGTTACGTGGATTGGCCATGCTAAATTGTCCCTTAGTGTCCAAAGATGTGCGGGTTAGGTGGATTGGCCATGTTAAATTCTCCCTCAGTGTCCAAAGATGTGCGGGTTAGGGGGATTGGCCATGCTAAATTACCCCTTAGTGTCCAAAGATGTGTAGGTTAGGGGGATTGGCCATGCTAAATTGTCCCTTAGTGTCCAAAGATGTGTAGGTTAGGTGGATTGGCCATGCTAAATTGTCCCTTAGTGTCCAAAGATGTGTAGGTTAGGTGGATTGGCCATGTTAAATTGTCCCTCAGTGTTACCCGAACAGGTGCCGTAGTGTAGCGACTGGGGGATTTTCACAGTAAATTCATTGCGGTGTTAATGTCAGCCTAACTTGTGACGAATAAATAAATTTCAACTTGAATTAAACATGACGAAACACAATTCTTAACTGCTCATTCTGAGTTCCAATCAAGTGAAAGATAGACTCAAAACCTTCTTTAAAATTATTTAGCCAATCTCAGGCATATTTGCTCTCTCTCTTCCTTTGTTTCTCGGTCTTAGGTTAACAGTCCCGGAGCTTTCAGTACACCTCTGGAAAATAAAATAAAGAACACTCCAGCACAGGGACAGGCCCTTCGACCCTCCAAGCCTGATACCGTTCCGTATCCCTCGATTCCCTCCCTATTCATGGACCCATCCAGATGCCTCTTAAATGTTGCTAATGCGCCTGCTTCCACCACCCCCTCTGGCCGTGCGTTCCAGGCACCCACCACTCTCTGTGTGAAAAACATCCCGCGCACATCTCCCTTAAACTTTCCCCCTCTCACCTTGAACCTGTGCCCCCTCCGTGTCATTGACACTTCCACCCTGGGGAAAAAGCCTCTGACTGTCCCCCCCTGTCTCTGTCTCTCATCGGTTTGTAGACCTCTATCAGTGTTTGACGGGGGACAGTGAAGAGGGAGCTTTACTCTGTATCTAACCCCGTGCTGTACCTGTCCTGGGAGTGTTTGATGGGGGACAGTGTAGAGGGAGCTTTACTCTGTATCGAACCCCGTGCTGTACCTGTCCTGGGAGTGTTTGATGGGGGACAGGGAAGAGGGAGCTTTACTCTGTATCTAACCCCGTGCTGTACCTGTCCTGGGAGTGTTTGATGGGGGACAGTGTAGAGGGAGCTTTACTCTGTATCTAACCCCGTGCTGTACCTGTCCTGGGAGTGTTTGATGGGGGACAGTGTAGAGGGAGCATAACTCTGTATCTAACCCCGTGCTGTACCTGTCCTGGGAGTGTTTGATGGGGACAGTGTAGAGGGAGCTTTACTCTGTATCTAACCCCGTGCTGTACCTGTCGTGGGAGTGTTTGCTGGGGGGCAGTGTAGAGGGAGCATTACTCTGTATCTAACCCCGTGCTGTACCTGTCCTGGGAGTGTTTGATGGGGGGCAGTGTAGAGGGAGCTTTACTCTGTATCTAACCCCGTGCTGTACCTGTCCTGGGAGTGTTTGATGGGGGACAGTGTAGAGGGAGCTTTACTCTGTATCTAACCCCGTGCTGTACCTGTCCTGGGAGTGTTTGATGGGGACAGCGTAGAGGGAGCTTTACTCTGTATCTAACCCCGTGCTGTACCTGTCCTGGGAGTGTTTGATGGGGACAGTGTAGAGGGAGCTTTACTCTGTATCTAACCCCGTGCTGTAACTGTCCTGGGAGTGTTTGATGGGGACAGTGTAGAGGGAGCTTTACTCTGTATCTAACCCCGTGCTGTACCTGTCCTGGGAGTGTTTGATGGGGACAGTGTAGAGGGAGCTTTACTCTGTATCGAACCCCGTGCTGTACCTGTCCTGGGAGTGTTTGATGGGGGGCAGTGTAGAGGGAGCTTTACTCTGTATCTAACCCCGTGCTGTACCTGTCCTGGGAGTGTTTGATGGGGGGCAGTGTAGAGGGAGCTTTACTCTGGATCTAACCCCATGCTGTACCTGTCCTGGGAGTGTTTGATGGGGACAGTGTAGAGGGAGCTTTACTCTGTATCTAACCCTGTGCTGTACCTGTCCTGGGAGTGTTTGATGGGGGAAAGTGTAGAGGGAGCTTTACTCTGTATCTAACCCTGTGCTGTACCTGTCCTGGGAGTGTTTGATGGGGGAAAGTGTAGAGGGAGCTTTACTCTGTATCTAACCCTGTGCTGTACCTGTCCTGGGAGTGTTTGATGGGGGAAAGTGTAGAGGGAGCTTTACTCTGTATCTAACCCTGTGCTGTACCTGTCCTGGGAGTGTTTGATGGGGGAAAGTGTAGAGGGAGCTTTACTCTGTATCTAACCCCGTGCTGTACCTGTCCTGGGAGTGTTTGATGGGGGGCAGTGTAGAGGGAGCTTTACTCTGTATCTAACCCCGTGCTGTACCTGTCCTGGGAGTGTTTGATGGGGGGCAGTGTAGAGGGAGCTTTACTCTGTATCTAACCCCGTGCTGTACCTGTCCTGGGAGTGTTTGATGGGGACAGTGTAGAGGGAGCTTTACTCTGTATCTCACCCCGTGCTGTATCTGTCCTGGGAGTGTTTGATGGGGGACAGTGTAGAGGGAGCTTTACTCTGTATCTAACCCCGTGCTGTATCTGTCCTGGGAGTGTTTGATGGGGGACAGTGTAGAGGGAGCTTTACTCTGTATCTAACCCCGTGCTGTACCTGTCCTGGGAGTGTTTGATGGGGACAGTGTAGAGGGAGCTTTACTCTGTATCTAACCCCGTGCTGTACCTGTCCTGGGAGTGTTTGATGGGGGACAGTGCAGAGGGACCTTTACTCTGTATCTAACCCTGTGCTGTCCCTGTCCTGGGAGTGTTTGATGGGGGACAGTACAGAGGGAGCTTTACTCTGTATCTAACCCCGTGCTGTACCTGTCCTGGGAGTGTTTGATGGGGGACAGTGCAGAGGGACCTTTACTCTGTATCTAACCCCGTGCTGTCCCTGTCCTGGGAGTGTTTGATGGGGGACAGTACAGAGGGAGCTTTACTCTGTATCTAACCCCGTGCTGTCCCTGTCCTGGGAGTGTTATGATGGAGACAGTGTAGAGGGAGCGTTACTCTGTATCTAACCCCGTGCTGTACCTGTCCTGGGAGTGTTTGATGGGACAGTGTAGAGGGAGCTTTACTCTGTATCTAACCCCGTGCTGTACCTGTCCTGGGAGTGTTTGATGGGGACAGTGTAGAGGGAGCTTTACTCTGTATCTAACCCCGTGCTGTACCTGTCCTGGGAGTGTTTGATGGGGACAGTGTAGAGGGAGCTTTACTCTGTATCTAACCCCGTGCTGTACCTGTCCTGGGAGTGTTTGATGGGGGGCAGTGTAGAGGGAGCTTTACTCTGTATCTAACCCCGTGCTGTACCTGTCCTGGGAGTGTTTGATGGGGGGCAGTGTAGAGGGAGCTTTACTCTGTATCTAACCCCGTGCTGTACCTGTCCTGGGAGTGTTTGATGGGGACAGTGTAGAGGGAGCTTTACTCTGTATCGAACCCCGTGCTGTACCTGTCCTGGGAGTGTTTGATGGGGGAAAGTGTAGAGGGAGCTTTACTCTGTATCTAACCCCGTGCTGTACCTGTCCTGGGAGTGTTTGATGGGGACAGTGTAGAGGGAGTTTCCTCTGTATCTAACCCTGTGCTGTACCTGTCCTGGGAGTGTTTGATGGGGACAGTGTAGAGGGAGCTTTACTCTGTATCTAACCCCGTGCTGTACCTGTCCTGGGAGTGTTTGATGGGGGACAGTGTTGAGAGAGCTTTACTCTGTATCTAACCCCGTGCTGGACCTGTCCTGGGAGTGTTTGATGGGGGACAGTGTCGAGGGAGCTTTACTCTGTATCTAACCCCGTGCTGTACCTGTCCTGGGAGTGTTTGATGGGGACAGTGTAGAGGGAGCTTTACTCTGTATCTCACCCCGTGCTGTATCTGTCCTGGGAGTGTTTGATGGGGGACAGTGTAGAGGGAGCTTTACTCTGTATCTAACCCCGTGCTGTATCTGTCCTGGGAATGTTTGATGGGGGACAGTGTAGAGGGAGCTTTACTCTGTCTCTAACCCCGTGCTGTACCTGTCCTGGGAGTGTTTGATGGGGACAGTGTAGAGGGAGCTTTACTCTGTATCTAACCCCGTGCTGTACCTGTCCTGGGAGTGTTTGATGGGGGACAGTGCAGAGGGACCTTTACTCTGTATCTAACCCTGTGCTGTCCCTGTCCTGGGAGTGTTTGATGGGGGACAGTACACAGGGAGCTTTACTCTGTATCTAACCCCGTGCTGTACCTGTCCTGGGAGTGTTTGATGGGGGACAGTGCAGAGGGACCTTTACTCTGTATCTAACCCCGTGCTGTCCCTGTCCTGGGAGTGTTTGATGGGGGACAGTACAGAGGGAGCTTTACTCTGTATCTAACCCCGTGCTGTACCTGTCCTGGGAGTGTTTGATGGGGGAGAGTGCAGAGGGAGCTTTACTCTGTATCCAACCCCGTGCTGTCCCTGTCCTGGGAGTGTTATGATGGAGACAGTGTAGAGGGAGCGTTACTCTGTATCTAACCCCGTGCTGTACCTGTCCTGGGAGTGTTTGATGGGACAGTGTAGAGGGAGCTTTATTCTGTATCTAACCCCGTGCTGTCCCTGTCCTGGGAGTGTTTGATGGGGACAGTGTAGAGGGAGCTTTACTCTGTATCTAACCCCGTGCTGTACCTGTCCTGGGAGTGTTTGATGGGGACAGTGTAGAGGGAGCTTTACTCTGTATCTAACCCCGTGCTGTACCTGTCCTGGGAGTGTTTGATGGGGACAGTGTAGAGGGAGCTTTACTCTGTATCTAACCCCGTGCTGTATCTGTCCTGGGAGTGTTTGATGGGGGACAGTGTAGAGGGAGCTTTACTCTGTATCTAACCGCGTGCTGTCCTGGGAGTGTTTGATGGGGACAGTGTAGAGGGATCTTTACTCTGTATCTAACCCCGTGCTGTACCTGTCCTGGGAGTGTTTGATGGGGACCGTGTTGAGGGAGCTTTACTCTGTATCTAACCCCGTGCTGTACCTGTCCTGGGAGTGTTTTATGGGGGACAGTGCAGAGGGAGCTTTACTCTGTATCTGACCCCGTGCTGTACCTGTCCTGGGAGTGTTTGATGGGGACAGTGTAGAGGGAGCTTTACTCTGTATCTAACCCCGTGCTGTACCGTTCCTGGGAGTGTTTGATGGGGGACAGTGTAGAGGGAGCTTTACTCTGTATCTAACCCCGTGCTGTCCCTGTCCTGGGAGTGTTTGATGGGGGACAGTATAGATGGAGCTTTACTCTGTATCTAACCCCGTGCTGTACCTGTCCTGGGAGTCTTTGATGGGGGACAGTGCAGAGGGAGCTTTACTCTGTATCCAACCCCGTGCTGTCCCTTTCCTGGGAGTGTTCTGATGGAGACAGTGTAGAGGGAGCGTTACTCTGTATCTAACCCCGTGCTGTACCTGTCCTGGGAGTGTTTGATGGGGGACAGTGTAGAGGGAGCTTTACTCTGTATCTAACCCCGTGCTGTACCTGTCCTGGGAGTGTTTGATGGGGACAGTGTAGAGGGAGCTTTACTCTGTATCTAACCCCGTGCTGTACCTGTCCTGGGAGTGTTTGATGGGGGACAGTGGAGAGGGAGCTTTACTCTGTATCTAACCCCGTGCTGTACCTGTCCTGTGATGGGGGACAGTGTAGAGGGAGCTTTACTCTGTATCTAACCCCGTGCTGTACCTGTCCTGGGAGTGTTTGATGGGGACAGTGTAGAGGGAGCTTTACTCTGTATCTAACCCCGTGCTGTACCTGTCCTGGGAGTGTTTGATGGGGACAGTGTAGAGGGAGCTTTACTCTGTATCTAACCCCGTGCTGTACCTGTCCTGGGAGTGTTTTGTGGGGGACAGTGTAGAGGGAGCTTTACTCTGTATCTAACCGCGTGCTGTCCTGGGAGTGTTTGATGGGGACAGTGTAGAGGGATCTTTACTCTGTATCTAACCCCGTGCTGTACCTGTCCTGGGAGTGTTTGATGGGGACAGTGTAGAGGGAGCTTTACTCTGTATCTAACCCCGTGCTGTACCTGTCCTGGGAGTGTTTGATGGGGGACAGTGCAGAGGGACCTTTACTCTGTATCTAACCCTGTGCTGTCCCTGTCCTGGGAGTGTTTGATGGGGGACAGTACAGAGGGAGCTTTACTCTGTATCTAACCCCGTGCTGTACCTGTCCTGGGAGTGTTTGATGGGGGACAGTGTAGAGGGACCTTTACTCTGTATCTAACCCCGTGCTGTCCCTGTCCTGGGAGTGTTTGATGGGGGACAGTACAGAGGGAGCTTTACTCTGTATCTAACCCCGTGCTGTACCTGTCCTGGGAGTGTTTGATGGGGGAGAGTGCAGAGGGAGCTTTACTCTGTATCCAACCCCGTGCTGTCCCTGTCCTGGGAGTGTTATGATGGAGACAGTGTAGAGGGAGCGTTACTCTGTATCTAACCCCGTGCTGTACCTGTCCTGGGAGTGTTTGATGGGACAGTGTAGAGGGAGCTTTACTCTGTATCTAACCCCGTGCTGTACCTGTCCTGGGAGTGTTTGATGGGACAGTGTAGAGGGAGCTTTACTCTGTATCTAACCCCGTGCTGTCCCTGTCCTGGGAGTGTTTGATGGGACAGTGTAGAGGGAGCTTTACTCTGTATCTAACCCCGTGCTGTACCTGTCCTGGGAGTGTTTGATGGGACAGTGTAGAGGGAGCTTTACTCTGTATCTCACCCCGTGCTGTACCTGTCCTGGGAGTGTTTGATGGGACAGTGTAGAGGGAGCGTTACTCTGTATCTAACCCCGTGCTGTACCTGTCCTGGGAGTGTTTGATGGGGACAGTGTAGAGGGAGCTTTACTCTGTATCTAACCCCGTGCTGTACCTGTCCTGGGAGTGTTTGATGGGGACAGTGTAGAGGGAGCTTTACTCTGTATCTAACCCCGTGCTGTACCTGTCCTGGGAGTGTTTGATGGGGACAGTGTAGAGGGAGCTTTACTCTGTATCTAACCCCGTGCTGTACCTGTCCTGGGAGTGTTTGATGGGGACAGTGTAGAGGGAGCTTTACTCTGTATCTAACCCCGTGCTGTACCTGTCCTGGGAGTGTTTGATGGGGACAGTGTAGAGGGAGCTTTACTCTGTATCTAACACCGTGCTGTACCTGTCCTGGGAGTGTTTGATGGGGACAGTGTAGAGGGAGCTTTACTCTGTATCTAACCCCGTGCTGTATCTGTCCTGGGAGTGTTTGATGGGGGACAGTGTAGAGGGAGCTTTACTCTGTATCTAACCGCGTGCTGTCCTGGGAGTGTTTGATGGGGACAGTGTAGAGGGATCTTTACTCTGTATCTAACCCCGTGCTCTACCTGTCCTGGGAGTGTTTGATGGGGACCGTGTTGAGGGAGCTTTACTCTGTATCTAACCCCGTGCTGTACCTGTCCTGGGAGTGTTTGATGGGGGACAGTGCAGAGGGAGCTTTACTCTGTATCTGACCCCGTGCTGTCCCTGTCCTGGGAGTGTTTGATGGGGGACAGTATAGAGGGAGCTTTACTCTGTATCTAACCCCGTGCTGTACCTGTCCTGGGAGTCTTTGATGGGGGACAGTGCAGAGGGAGCTTTACTCTGAATCTAACCCCGTGCTGTCCCTGTCCTGGGAGTGTTATGATGGAGACAGTGTAGAGGGAGCTTTACTCTGTATCTAACCCCGTGCTGTACCTGTCCTGGGAGTGTTATGATGGAGACAGTGTAGAGGGAGCTTTACTCTGTATCTAACCCCGTGCTGTACCTGTCCTGGGAGTGTTTGATGGGGACAGTGTAGAGGGAGCTTTACTCTGTATCTAACCCCGTGCTGTACCTGTCCTGGGAGTGTTTGATGGGGGACAGTGTAGAGGGAGCTTTACTCTGTATCTAACCCCGTGCTGTACCGGTCCTGTGATGGGGGACAGTGTAGAGGGAGCTTTACTCTGTATCTAACCCCGTGCTGTACCTGTCCTGGGAGTGTTTGATGGGGGACAGTGTCGAGGGAGCTTTACTCTGTATCTAACCCCGTGCTGTACCTGTCCTGGGAGTGTTTGATGGGGGACAGTGTCGAGGGAGCTTTACTCTGTATCTAACCCCGTGCTGTACCTGTCCTGGGAGTGTTTGATGGGGACAGTGTAGAGGGAGCTTTACTCTGTATCTAACCCCGTGCTGTACCTGTCCTGGGAGTGTTTTGTGGGGGACAGTGTAGAGGGAGCTTTACTCTGTATCTAACCCCGTGCTGTACCTGTCCTGGGAGTGTTTGATGGGGACAGTGTAGAGGGAGCTTTACTCTGTATCTAACCCCGTGCTGTACCTGTCCTGGGAGTGTTTTGTGGGGGACAGTGTAGAGGGAGCTTTACTCTGTATCTAACCGCGTGCTGTCCTGGGAGTGTTTGATGGGGACAGTGTAGAGGGATCTTTACTCTGTATCTAACCCCGTGCTGTACCTGTCCTGGGAGTGTTTGATGGGGACAGTGTAGAGGGAGCTTTACTCTGTATCTAACCCCGTGCTGTACCTGTCCTGGGAGTGTTTTGTGGGGGACAGTGTAGAGGGAGCTTTACTCTGTATCTAACCCCGTGCTGTACCTGTCCTGGGAGTGTTTGATGGGGACAGTGTAGAGGGAGCTTTACTCTGTATCTAACCCCGTGCTGTACCTGTCCTGGGAGTGTTTTGTGGGGGACAGTGTAGAGGGAGCTTTACTCTGTATCTAACCGCGTGCTGTCCTGAGAGTGTTTGATGGGGACAGTGTAGAGGGAGCTTTACTCTGTATCTAACCCCGTGCTGTCCCTGTCCTGGGAGTGTTTGATGGGGGACAGTACAGAGGGAGCTTTACTCTGTATCTAACCCCGTGCTGTACCTGTCCTGGGAGTGTTTGATGGGGGAGAGTGCAGAGGGAGCTTTACTCTGTATCCAACCCCGTGCTGTCCCTGTCCTGGGAGTGTTATGATGGAGACAGTGTAGAGGGAGCGTTACTCTGTATCTAACCCCGTGCTGTACCTGTCCTGGGAGTGTTTGATGGGACAGTGTAGAGGGAGCTTTATTCTGTATCTAACCCCGTGCTGTCCCTGTCCTGGGAGTGTTTGATGGGGACAGTGTAGAGGGAGCTTTACTCTGTATCTAACACCGTGCTGTACCTGTCCTGGGAGTGTTTGATGGGGACAGTGTAGATGGAGCTTTACTCTGTATCTAACACCGTGCTGTACCTGTCCTGGGAGTGTTTGATGGGGACAGTGTAGAGGGAGCTTTACTCTGTATCTAACCCCGTGCTGTATCTGTCCTGGGAGTGTTTGATGGGGGACAGTGTAGAGGGAGCTTTACTCTGTATCTAACCGCGTGCTGTCCTGGGAGTGTTTGATGGGGACAGTGTAGAGGGATCTTTACTCTGTATCTAACCCCGTGCTGTACCTGTCCTGGGAGTGTTTGATGGGGACCGTGTTGAGGGAGCTTTACTCTGTATCTAACCCCGTGCTGTACCTGTCCTGGGAGTGTTTTATGGGGGACAGTGCAGAGGGAGCTTTACACTGTATCTGACCCCGTGCTGTACCTGTCCTGGGAGTGTTTGATGGGGACAGTGTAGAGGGAGCTTTACTCTGTATCTAACCCTGTGCTGTACCGGTCCTGGGAGTGTTTGATGGGGGACAGTGTAGAGGGAGCTTTACTCTGTATCTAACCCCGTGCTGTCCCTGTCCTGGGAGTGTTTGATGGGGGACAGTATAGATGGAGCTTTACTCTGTATCTAACCCCGTGCTGTACCTGTCCTGGGAGTCTTTGATGGGGGACAGTGCAGAGGGATCTTTACTCTGTATCTAACCCCGTGCTGTACCTGTCCTGGGAGTGTTTGATGGGGGACAGTGTAGAGGGAGCTTTACTCTGTATCTAACCCCGTGCTGTACCTGTCCTGGGAGTGTTTGATGGGGACAGTGTAGAGGGAGCTTTACTCTGTATCTAACCCCGTGCTGTACCTGTCCTGGGAGTGTTATGATGGAGACAGTGTAGAGGGAGCTTTACTCTGTATCTAACCCCGTGCTGTACCTGTCCTGGGAGTGTTTGATGGGGACAGTGTAGAGGGAGCTTTACTCTGTATCTAACCCCGTGCTGTACCTGTCCTGGGAGTGTTTGATGGGGGACAGTGGAGAGGGAGCTTTACTCTGTATCTAACCCCGTGCTGTACCTGTCCTGTGATGGGGGACAGTGTAGAGGGAGCTTTACTCTGTATCTAACCCCGTGCTGTACCTGTCCTGGGAGTGTTTGATGGGGACAGTGTAGAGGGAGCTTTACTCTGTATCTAACCCCGTGCTGTACCTGTCCTGGGAGTGTTTGATGGGGACAGTGTAGAGGGAGCTTTACTCTGTATCTAACCCCGTGCTGTACCTGTCCTGGGAGTGTTTTGTGGGGGACAGTGTAGAGGGAGCTTTACTCTGTATCTAACCGCGTGCTGTCCTGGGAGTGTTTGATGGGGACAGTGTAGAGGGATCTTTACTCTGTATCTAACCCCGTGCTGTACCTGTCCTGGGAGTGTTTGATGGGGACAGTGTAGAGGGAGCTTTACTCTGTATCTAACCCCGTGCTGTACCTGTCCTGGGAATGTTTGATGGGGGACAGTGCAGAGGGACCTTTACTCTGTATCTAACCCTGTGCTGTCCCTGTCCTGGGAGTGTTTGATGGGGGACAGTACAGAGGGAGCTTTACTCTGTATCTAACCCCGTGCTGTACCTGTCCTGGGAGTGTTTGATGGGGGACAGTGCAGAGGGACCTTTACTCTGTATCTAACCCCGTGCTGTCCCTGTCCTGGGAGTGTTTGATGGGGGACAGTACAGAGGGAGCTTTACTCTGTATCTAACCCCGTGCTGTACCTGTCCTGGGAGTGTTTGATGGGGACAGTGCAGAGGGAGCTTTACTCTGTATCCAACTCCGTGCTGTCCCTGTCCTGGGAGTGTTATGATGGAGACAGTGTAGAGGGAGCGTTACTCTGTATCTAACCGCGTGCTGTCCTGGGAGTGTTTGATGGGGACAGTGTAGAGGGATCTTTACTCTGTATCTAACCCCGTGCTGTACCTGTCCTGGGAGTGTTTGATGGGGACAGTGCAGAGGGAGCTTTACTCTGTATCCAACCCCGTGCTGTCCCTGTCCTGGGAGTGTTATGATGGAGACAGTGTAGAGGGAGCGTTACTCTGTATCTAACCCCGTGCTGTACCTGTCCTGGGAGTGTTTGATGGGACAGTGTAGAGGGAGCTTTACTCTGTATCTAACCCCGTGCTGTACCTGTCCTGGGAGTGTTTGATGGGACAGCGTAGAGGGAGCTTTACTCTGTATCTAACCCCGTGCTGTCCCTGTCCTGGGAGTGTTTGATGGGACAGTGTAGAGGGAGCTTTACTCTGTATCTAACCCCGTGCTGTACCTGTCCTGGGAGTGTTTGATGGGACAGTGTAGAGGGAGCTTTACTCTGTATCTAACCCCGTGCTGTACCTGTCCTGGGAGTGTTTGATGGGACAGTGTAGAGGGAGCTTTACTCTGTATCTAACCCCGTGCTGTACCTGTCCTGGGAGTGTTTGATGGGGACAGTGTAGAGGGAGCTTTACTCTGTATCTAACCCCGTGCTGTACCTGTCCTGGGAGTGTTTGATGGGGACAGTGTAGAGGGAGCTTATCTCTGTATCTAACCCCGTGCTGTACCTGTCCTGGGAGTGTTTGATGGGGACAGTGTAGAGGGAGCTTTACTCTGTATCTAACCCCGTGCTGTACCTGTCCTGGGAGTGTTTGATGGGGACAGTGTAGAGGGAGCTTTACTCTGTATCTAACCCCGTGCTGTACCTGTCCTGGGAGTGTTTGATGGGGACAGTGTAGAGGGAGCTTTACTCTGTATCTAACACCGTGCTGTACCTGTCCTGGGAGTGTTTGATGGGGACAGTGTAGAGGGAGCTTTACTCTGTATCTAACCCCGTGCTGTATCTGTCCTGGGAGTGTTTGATGGGGGACAGTGTAGAGGGAGCTTTACTCTGTATCTAACCGCGTGCTGTCCTGGGAGTGTTTGATGGGGACAGTGTAGAGGGATCTTTACTCTGTATCTAACCCCGTGCTGTACCTGTCCTGGGAGTGTTTGATCGGGACCGTGTTGAGGGAGCTTTACTCTGTATCTAACCCCGTGCTGTACCTGTCCTGGGAGTGTTTGATGGGGGACAGTATAGATGGAGCTTTACTCTGTATCTAACCGCGTGCTGTCCTGCGAGTGTTTGATGGGGACAGTGTAGAGGGATCTTTACTCTGTATCTAACCCCGTGCTGTACCTGTCCTGGGAGTGTTTGATGGGGACAGTGTAGAGGGAGCTTTACTCTGTATCTAACCCCGTGCTGTACCTGTCCTGGGAGTGTTTGATGGGGACAGTGTAGAGGGAGCTTTACTCTGTATCTAACCCCGTGCTGTACCTGTCCTGGGAGTGTTTGATGGGGGACAGTGTAGAGGGAGCTTTACTCTGTATCTAACCCCGTGCTGTACCTGTCCTGTGATGGGGGACAGTGTAGAGGGAGCTTTACTCTGTATCTAACCCCGTGCTGTACCTGTCCTGGGAGTGTTTGATGGGGGACAGTGTCGAGGGAGCTTTACTCTGTATCTAACCCCGTGCTGTACCTGTCCTGGGAGTGTTTGATGGGGGACAGTGTCGAGGGAGCTTTACTCTGTATCTAACCCCGTGCTGTACCTGTCCTGGGAGTGTTTGATGGGGACAGTGTAGAGGGAGCTTTACTCTGTATCTAACCCCGTGCTGTACCTGTCCTGGGAGTGTTTTGTGGGGGACAGTGTAGAGGGAGCTTTACTCTGTATCTAACCCCGTGCTGTACCTGTCCTGGGAGTGTTTGATGGGGACAGTGTAGAGGGAGCTTTACTCTGTATCTAACCCCGTGCTGTACCTGTCCTGGGAGTGTTTTGTGGGGGACAGTGTAGAGGGAGCTTTACTCTGTATCTAACCGCGTGCTGTCCTGGGAGTGTTTGATGGGGACAGTGTAGAGGGATCTTTACTCTGTATCTAACCCCGTGCTGTACCTGTCCTGGGAGTGTTTGATGGGGACAGTGTAGAGGGAGCTTTACTCTGTATCTAACCCCGTGCTGTACCTGTCCTGGGAGTGTTTTGTGGGGGACAGTGTAGAGGGAGCTTTACTCTGTATCTAACCCCGTGCTGTACCTGTCCTGGGAGTGTTTGATGGGGACAGTGTAGAGGGAGCTTTACTCTGTATCTAACCCCGTGCTGTACCTGTCCTGGGAGTGTTTTGTGGGGGACAGTGTAGAGGGAGCTTTACTCTGTATCTAACCGCGTGCTGTCCTGAGAGTGTTTGATGGGGACAGTGTAGAGGGAGCTTTACTCTGTACCTAACCCCGTGCTGTACCTGTCCTGGGAGTGTTTAATGGGGGACAGTGTAGAGGGAGTTTTACTCTGTATCTAACCCCGTGCTGTCCTTGTCCTGGGAGTGTTTGATGGGGGACAGTACAGAGGGAGCTTTACTCTGTATCTAACCCCGTGCTGTACCTGTCCTGGGAGTGTTTGATGGGGGAGAGTGCAGAGGGAGCTTTACTCTGTATCCAACCCCGTGCTGTCCCTGTCCTGGGAGTGTTATGATGGAGACAGTGTAGAGGGAGCGTTACTCTGTATCTAACCCCGTGCTGTACCTGACCTGGGAGTGTTTGATGGGACAGTGTAGAGGGAGCTTTATTCTGTATCTAACCCCGTGCTGTCCCTGTCCTGGGAGTGTTTGATGGGGACAGTGTAGAGGGAGCTTTACTCTGTATCTAACACCGTGCTGTACCTGTCCTGGGAGTGTTTGATGGGGACAGTGTAGAGGGAGCTTTACTCTGTATCTAACACCGTGCTGTACCTGTCCTGGGAGTGTTTGATGGGGACAGTGTAGAGGGAGCTTTACTCTGTATCTAACCCCGTGCTGTATCTGTCCTGGGAGTGTTTGATGGGGGACAGTGTAGAGGGAGCTTTACTCTGTATCTAACCGCGTGCTGTCCTGGGAGTGTTTGATGGGGACAGTGTAGAGGGATCTTTACTCTGTATCTAACCCCGTGCTGTACCTGTCCTGGGAGTGTTTGATGGGGACCGTGTTGAGGGAGCTTTACTCTGTATCTAACCCCGTGCTGTACCTGTCCTGGGAGTGTTTTATGGGGGACAGTGCAGAGGGAGCTTTACTCTGTATCTGACCCCGTGCTGTACCTGTCCTGGGAGTGTTTGATGGGGACAGTGTAGAGGGAGCTTTACTCTGTATCTAACCCCGTGCTGTACCGGCCCTGGGAGTGTTTGATGGGGGACAGTGTAGAGGGAGCTTTACTCTGTATCTAACCCCGTGCTGTCCCTGTCCTGGGAGTGTTTGATGGGGGACAGTATAGATGGAGCTTTACTCTGTATCTAACCCCGTGCTGTACCTGTCCTGGGAGTCTTTGATGGGGGACAGTGCAGAGGGAGCTTTACTCTGTATCCAACCCCGTGCTGTCCCTTTCCTGAGAGTGTTCTGATGGAGACAGTGTAGAGGGAGCGTTACTCTGTATCTAACCCCGTGCTGTACCTGTCCTGGGAGTGTTTGATGGGGGACAGTGTAGAGGGAGCTTTACTCTGTATCTAACCCCGTGCTGTACCTGTCCTGGGAGTGTTATGATGGAGACAGTGTAGAGGGAGCTTTACTCTGTATCTAACCCCGTGCTGTACCTGTCCTGGGAGTGTTTGATGGGGACAGTGTAGAGGGAGCTTTACTCTGTATCTAACCCCGTGCTGTACCTGTCCTGGGAGTGTTTGATGGGGGACAGTGGAGAGGGAGCTTTACTCTGTATCTAACCCCGTGCTGTACCTGTCCTGTGATGGGGGACAGTGTAGAGGGAGCTTTACTCTGTATCTAACCCCGTGCTGTACCTGTCCTGGGAGTGTTTGATGGGGACAGTGTAGAGGGAGCTTTACTCTGTATCTAACCCCGTGCTGTACCTGTCCTGGGAGTGTTTGATGGGGACAGTGTAGAGGGAGCTTTACTCTGTATCTAACCCCGTGCTGTACCTGTCCTGGGAGTGTTTTGTGGGGGACAGTGTAGAGGGAGCTTTACTCTGTATCTAACCGCGTGCTGTCCTGGGAGTGTTTGATGGGGACAGTGTAGAGGGATCTTTACTCTGTATCTAACCCCGTGCTGTACCTGTCCTGGGAGTGTTTGATGGGGACAGTGTAGAGGGAGCTTTACTCTGTATCTAACCCCGTGCTGTACCTGTCCTGGGAGTGTTTGATGGGGGACAGTGCAGAGGGACCTTGACTCTGTATCTAACCCTGTGCTGTCCCTGTCCTGGGAGTGTTTGATGGGGGACAGTACAGAGGGAGCTTTACTCTGTATCTAACCCCGTGCTGTACCTGTCCTGGGAGTGTTTGATGGGGGACAGTGCAGAGGGACCTTTACTCTGTATCTAACCCCGTGCTGTCCCTGTCCTGGGAGTGTTTGATGGGGGACAGTACAGAGGGAGCTTTACTCTGTATCTAACCCCGTGCTGTACCTGTCCTGGGAGTGTTTGATGGGGGAGAGTGCAGAGGGAGCTTTACTCTGTATCCAACCCCGTGCTGTCCCTGTCCTGGGAGTGTTATGATGGAGACAGTGTAGAGGGAGCGTTACTCTGTATCTAACCCCGTGCTGTACCTGTTCTGGGAGTGTTTGATGGGACAGTGTAGAGGGAGCTTTACTCTGTATCTAACCCCGTGCTGTACCTGTCCTGGGAGTGTTTGATGGGACAGTGTAGAGGGAGCTTTACTCTGTATCTAACCCCGTGCTGTCCCTGTCCTGGGAGTGTTTGATGGGACAGTGTAGAGGGAGCTTTACTCTGTATCTAACCCCGTGCTGTACCTGTCCTGGGAGTGTTTGATGGGACAGTGTACAGGGAGCTTTACTCTGTATCTAACCCCGTGCTGTACCTGTCCTGGGAGTGTTTGATGGGACAGTGTAGAGGGAGCGTTACTCTGTATCTAACCCCGTGCTGTACCTGTCCTGGGAGTGTTTGATGGGGACAGTGTAGAGGGAGCTTTACTCTGTATCTAACCCCGTGCTGTACCTGTCCTGGGAGTGTTTGATGGGGACAGTGTAGAGGGAGCTTTACTCTGTATCTAACCCCGTGCTGTACCTGTCCTGGGAGTGTTTGATGGGGACAGTGTAGAGGGAGCTTTACTCTGTATCTAACCCCGTGCTGTACCTGTCCTGGGAGTGTTTGATGGGGACAGTGTAGAGGGAGCTTTACTCTGTATCTAACCCCGTGCTGTACCTGTCCTGGGAGTGTTTGATGGGGACAGTGTAGAGGGAGCTTTACTCTGTATCGAACACCGTGCTGTACCTGTCCTGGGAGTGTTTGATGGGGACAGTGTAGAGGGAGCTTTACTCTGTATCTAACCCCGTGCTGTATCTGTCCTGGGAGTGTTTGATGGGGGACAGTGTAGAGGGAGCTTTACTCTGTATCTAACCGCGTGCTGTCCTGGGAGTGTTTGATGGGGACAGTGTAGAGGGATCTTTACTCTGTATCTAACCCCGTGCTGTACCTGTCCTGGGAGTGTTTGATGGGGACCGTGTTGAGGGAGCTTTACTCTGTATCTAACCCCGTGCTGTACCTGTCCTGGGAGTGTTTGATGGGGGACAGTGCAGAGGGAGCTTTACTCTGTATCTGACCCCGTGCTGTCCCTGTCCTGGGAGTGTTTGATGGGGGACAGTATAGAGGGAGCTTTACTCTGTATCTAACCCCGTGCTGTACCTGTCCTGGGAGTCTTTGATGGGGGACAGTGCAGAGGGAGCTTTACTCTGAATCTAACCCCGTGCTGTCCCTGTCCTGGGAGTGTTATGATGGAGACAGTGTAGAGGGAGCTTTACTCTGTATCTAACCCCGTGCTGTACCTGTCCTGGGAGTGTTATGATGGAGACAGTGTAGAGGGAGCTTTACTCTGTATCTAACCCCGTGCTGTACCTGTCCTGGGAGTGTTTGATGGGGACAGTGTAGAGGGAGCTTTACTCTGTATCTAACCCCGTGCTGTACCTGTCCTGGGAGTGTTTGATGGGGGACAGTGTAGAGGGAGCTTTACTCTGTATCTAACCCCGTGCTGTACCTGTCCTGTGATGGGGGACAGTGTAGAGGGAGCTTTACTCTGTATCTAACCCCGTGCTGTACCTGTCCTGGGAGTGTTTGATGGGGGACAGTGTCGAGGGAGCTTTACTCTGTATCTAACCCCGTGCTGTACCTGTCCTGGGAGTGTTTGATGGGGGACAGTGTCGAGGGAGCTTTACTCTGTATCTAACCCCGTGCTGTACCTGTCCTGGGAGTGTTTGATGGGGACAGTGTAGAGGGAGCTTTACTCTGTATCTAACCCCGTGCTGTACCTGTCCTGGGAGTGTTTTGTGGGGGACAGTGTAGAGGGAGCTTTACTCTGTATCTAACCCCGTGCTGTACCTGTCCTGGGAGTGTTTGATGGGGACAGTGTAGAGGGAGCTTTACTCTGTATCTAACCCCGTGCTGTACCTGTCCTGGGAGTGTTTTGTGGGGGATAGTGTAGAGGGAGCTTTACTCTGTATCTAACCGCGTGCTGTCCTGGGAGTGTTTGATGGGGACAGTGTAGAGGGATCTTTACTCTGTATCTAACCCCGTGCTGTACCTGTCCTGGGAGTGTTTGATGGGGACAGTGTAGAGGGAGCTTTACTCTGTATCTAACCCCGTGCTGTACCTGTCCTGGGAGTGTTTTGTGGGGGACAGTGTAGAGGGAGCTTTACTCTGTATCTAACCCCGTGCTGTACCTGTCCTGGGAGTGTTTGATGGGGACAGTGTAGAGGGAGCTTTACTCTGTATCTAACCCCGTGCTGTACCTGTCCTGGGAGTGTTTTGTGGGGGACAGTGTAGAGGGAGCTTTACTCTGTATCTAACCGCGTGCTGTCCTGAGAGTGTTTGATGGGGACAGTGTAGAGGGAGCTTTACTCTGTATCTAACCCCGTGCTGTACCTGTCCTGGGAGTGTTTAATGGGGGACAGTGTAGAGGGAGTTTTACTCTGTATCTAACCCCGTGCTGCACCTGTCCTGGGAGTGTTTGATGGGGGACAGTGTAGAGGGAGCTTTACTCTGTATCTAACCCCGTGCTGTACCTGTCCTGGGAGTGTTTAATGGGGATAGTGTAGAGGGAGCTTTACTCTGTATCTAACCCCGTGCTGTACCTGTCCTGGGAGTGTTTGATGGGGGACAGTGTCGAGGGAGCTTTACTCTGTATCTAACCCCGTGCTGTCCCTGTCCTGGGAGTGTTTGATGGGGGACAGTGTCGAGGGAGCTTTACTCTGTATCTAACCCCGTGCTGTACCTGTCCTGGGAGTGTTTGATGGGGGACAGTGTCGAGGGAGCTTTACTCTGTATCTAACCCCGTGCTGTACCTGTCCTGGGAGTGTTAGATGGGGGACAGTGTAGAGGGAGCTTTACTCTGTATCTAACCCCATGCTGTACCAGTCCTGGGGGTGTTTGATGGGGGACAGTGTAGAGGGAGCTTTACTCTGTATCTAACCCCGTGCTGTACCTGTCCTGGGAGTGTTTGATGGGGACAGTGTAGAGGGAGCTTTACTCTGTATCTAACCCCGTGCTGTACCTGTCCTGGGAGTGTTTGATGGGGACAGTGTAGAGGGAGCTTTACTCTGTATCTAACCCCGTGCTGTACCTGTCCTGGGAGTGTTTGATGGGGACGGTGTAGAGGGAGCTTTACTCTGTATCTAACCCCGTGCTGTACCTGTCCTGGGAGTGTTTGATGGGGGACCGTGTAGAGGGAGCTTTACTCTGTATCTAACCCCGTGCTGTACCTGTCCTGGGAGTGTTTGATGGGGACGGTGTAGAGGGAGCTTTACTCTGTATCTAACCCCGTGCTGTACCTGTCCTGGGAGTGTTTAATGGGCACAGTGGAGAGGGAGCTTTACTCTGTATCTAACCCCGTGCTGTACCTGTCCTGGGAGTGGTTGATGGGGACAGTGTCGAGGGAGCTTTACTCTGTATCTAACCCTTTGCTGTACCTGTCCTGGGAGTGTTTGATGGGGACAGTGTCGAGGGAGCTTTACTCTGTATCTAACCCCGTGCTGTACCTGTCCTGGGAGTGTTTGATGGGGGACAGTGTAGAGGGAGCTTTACTCTGTATCTAACCCCGTGCTGTACCTGTCCTGGGAGTGTTTGATGGGGGACAGTGTAGAGGGAGCTTTACTCTGTATCTAACCCCGTGCTGTACCTGTCCTGGGAGTGTTTGATGGGGGAGAGTGCAGAGGGAGCTTTACTCTATATCGAACCCCGTGCTGTCCTTGTCCTGGGAGTGTTATGATGGAGACAGTGTAGAGGGAGCGTTACTCTGTATCTAACCGCGTGCTGTACCTGTCCTGGGAGTGTTTGATGGGACAGTGTAGAGGGAGCTTTACTCTGTATCTAACCCCGTGCTGTCCCTGTCCTGGGAGTGTTATGATGGAGCAGTGTAGAGGGAGCGTTACTCTGTATCTAACCCCGTGCTGTACCTGTCCTGGGAGTGTTTGATGGGGACAGTGTAGAGGGAGCTTTACTCTGTATCTAACACCGTGCTGTACCTGTCCTGGGAGTGTTTGATGGGGACAGTGTAGAGGGAGCTTTACTCTGTATCGAACCCCGTGCTGTATCTGTCCTGGGAGTGTTTGATGGGGGACAGTGTAGAGGGAGCTTTACTCTGTATCTAACCGCGTGCTGTCCTGGGAGTGTTTGATGGGGACAGTGTAGAGGGATCTTTACTCTGTATCTAACCCCGTGCTGTACCTGTCCTGGGAGTGTTTGATGGGGACAGTGTAGAGGGAGCTTTACTCTGTATCTAACCCCGTGCTGTACCTGTCCTGGGAGTGTTTGATGGGGACGGTGTAGAGGGAGCTTTACTCTGTATCTAACCCCGTGCTGTACCTGTCCTGGGAGTGTTTGATGGGGGACAGTGTAGAGGGAGCTTTACTCTGTATCTAACCCCGTGCTGTACCTGTCTGGGAGTGTTTGATGGGGACGGTGTAGAGGGAGCTTTACTCTGTATCTAACCCCGTGCTGTACCTGTCCTGGGAGTGTTTAATGGGCACAGTGGAGAGGGAGCTTTACTCTGTATCTAACCCCGTGCTGTACCTGTCCTGGGAGTGTTTGATGGGGACAGTGTCGAGGGAGCTTTACTCTGTATCTAACCCCGTGCTGTACCTGTCCTGGGAGTGTTTGATGGGGGACAGTGTAGAGGGAGCTTTACTCTGTATCTAACCCCGTGCTGTACCTGTCCTGGGAGTGTTTGATGGGGGACAGTGTAGAGGGAGCTTTACTCTGTATCTAACCCCGTGCTGTACCTGTCCTGGGAGTGTTTGATGGGGGAGAGTGCAGAGGGAGCTTTACTCTATATCGAACCCCGTGCTGTCCCTGTCCTGGGAGTGTTATGATGGAGACAGTGTAGAGGGAGCGTTACTCTGTATCTAACCGCGTGCTGTACCTGTCCTGGGAGTGTTTGATGGGACAGTGTAGAGGGAGCTTTACTCTGTATCTAACCCCGTGCTGTCCCTGTCCTGGGAGTGTTATGATGGAGCAGTGTAGAGGGAGCGTTACTCTGTATCTAACCCCGTGCTGTACCTGTCCTGGGAGTGTTTGATGGGGACAGTGTAGAGGGAGCTTTACTCTGTATCTAACACCGTGCTGTACCTGTCCTGGGAGTGTTTGATGGGGACAGTGTAGAGGGAGCTTTACTCTGTATCGAACCCCGTGCTGTATCTGTCCTGGGAATGTTTGATGGGGGACAGTGTAGAGGGAGCTTTACTCTGTATCTAACCGCGTGCTGTCCTGGGAGTGTTTGATGGGGACAGTGTAGAGGGATCTTTACTCTGCATCTAACCCCGTGCTGTACCTGTCCTGGGAGTGTTTGATGGGGACCGTGTTGAGGGAGCTTTACTCTGTATCTAACCCCGTGCTGTACCTGTCCTGGGAGTGTTTGATGGGGGACAGTGCAGAGGGAGCTTTACTCTGTATCTGACCCCGTGCTGTCCCTGTCCTGGGAGTGTTTGATGGGGGACAGTATAGAGGGAGCTTTACTCTGTATCTAACCCCGTGCTGTACCTGTCCTGGGAGTGTTTGATGGGGGACAGTGCAGAGGGAGCTTTACTCTGTATCCAACCCCATGCTGTCCCTGTCCTGGGAGTGTTATGATGGAGACAGTGTAGAGGGAGCGTTACTCTGTATCTAACCCCGTGCTGTACCTGTCCTGGGAGTGTTTGATGGGGACAGTGTAGAGGGAGCTTTACTCTGTATCTAACCCCGTGCTGTACCTGTCCTGGGAGTGTTTGATGGGGACAGTGTAGAGGGAGCTTTACTCTGTATCTAACCCCGTGCTGTACCTGTCCTGGGAGTGTTTGATGGGGACAGTGTAGAGGGAGCTTTACTCTGTATCTAACCCCGTGCTGTACCTGTCCTGGGAGTGCTTGATGGGGGACAGTGTAGAGGGAGCTTTACTCTGTATCTCACCCCGTGCTGTACCTGTCCTGGGAGTGTTTGATGGGGACAGTGTAGAGGGAGCTTAACTCTGTATCTAACCCCGTGCTGTACCTGTCCTGGGAGTGTTTGATGGGGGACAGTGTAGAGGGAGCTTTACTCTGTATCTAACCCCGTGCTGTACCTGTCTTGTGATGGGGGACAGTGTAGAGGGAGCTTTACTCTGTATCTAACCCCGTGCTGTACCTGTCCTGGGAGTGTTTGATGGGGGACAGTGTCGAGGGAGCTTTACTCTGTATCTAACCCCGTGCTGTACCTGTCCTGGGAGTGTTTGATGGACACAGTGTAGAAGGAGCTTTACTCTGTATCTAACCCCGTGCTGTACCTGTCCTGGGAGTGTTTGATGGGGACAGTGTAGAGGGAGGTTTACTCTGTATCTAACCCCGTGCTGTACCTGTCCTGGGAGTGTTTGATGGGGACGGTGTAGAGGGAGCTTTACTCTGTATCTTACCCCGTGCTGTACCTGTCCTGGGAGTGTTTGATGGGGGACAGTGTAGAGGGAGCTTTACTCTGTATCTAACCCCGTGCTGTACCTGTCCTGGGAGTGTTTGATGGGGGACAGTGTCGAGGGAGCTTTACTCTGTATCTAACCCCGTGCTGTACCTGTCCTGGGAGTGTTTGATGGGGACAGTGTAGAGGGAGCTTTACTCTGTATCTAACCCCCTGCTGTACCTGTCCTGGGAGTGTTTGATGGGGGACAGTGTAGAGGGAGCTTTACTCTGTATCTAACCCCGTGCTGTACCTGTCCTGTGATGGGGGACAGTGTAGAGGGAGCTTTACTCTGTATCTAACCCCGTGCTGTACCTGTCCTGGGAGTGTTTGATGGGGGACAGTGTAGAGGGAGCTTTACTCTGTATCTAACCCCGTGCTGTACCTGTCCTGGGAGTGTTTGATGGACACAGTGTAGAAGGAGTTTTACTCTCTATCTAACCCCGTGCTGTACCTGTCCTGGGAGTGTTTGATGGGGACAGTGTCGAGGGAGCTTTACTCTGTATCTAACCCTTTGGTGTACCTGTCCTGGGAGTGTTTGATGGGGGACCGTGTAGAGGGAGCTTTACTCTGTATCTAACCCCGTGCTGTACCTGTCCTGGGAGTGTTTGATGGGGACGGTGTAGAGGGAGCTTTACTCTGTATCTAACCCCGTGCTGTACCTGTCCTGGGAGTGTTTAATGGGCACAGTGGAGAGGGAGCTTTACTCTGTATCTAACCCCGTGGTGTACCTGTCCTGGGAGTGGTTGATGGGGACAGTGTCGAGGGAGCTTTACTCTGTATCTAACCCTTTGCTGTACCTGTCCTGGGAGTGTTTGATGGGGACAGTGTCGAGGGAGCTTTACTCTGTATCTAACCCCGTGCTGTACCTGTCCTGGGAGTGTTTGATGGGGGACAGTGTAGAGGGAGCTTTACTCTGTATCTAACCCCGTGCTGTACCTGTCCTGGGAGTGTTTGATGGGGGACAGTGTAGAGGGAGCTTTACTCTGTATCTAACCCCGTGCTGTACCTGTCCTGGGAGTGTTTGATGGGGGAGAGTGCAGAGGGAGCTTTACTCTATATCGAACCCCGTGCTGTCCCTGTCCTGGGAGTGTTATGATGGAGACAGTGTAGAGGGAGCGTTACTCTGTATCTAACCGCGTGCTGTACCTGTCCTGGGAGTGTTTGATGGGACAGTGTAGAGGGAGCTTTACTCTGTATCTAACCCCGTGCTGTCCCTGTCCTGGGAGTGTTATGATGGAGCAGTGTAGAGGGAGCGTTACTCTGTATCTAACCCCGTGCTGTACCTGTCCTGGGAGTGTTTGATGGGGACAGTGTAGAGGGAGCTTTACTCTGTATCTAACACCGTGCTGTACCTGTCCTGGGAGTGTTTGATGGGGACAGTGTAGAGGGAGCTTTACTCTGTATCGAACCCCGTGCTGTATCTGTCCTGGGAGTGTTTGATGGGGGACAGTGTAGAGGGAGCTTTACTCTGTATCTAACCGCGTGCTGTCCTGGGAGTGTTTGATGGGGACAGTGTAGAGGGATCTTTACTCTGTATCTAACCCCGTGCTGTACCTGTCCTGGGAGTGTTTGATGGGGACAGTGTAGAGGGAGCTTTACTCTGTATCTAACCCCGTGCTGTACCTGTCCTGGGAGTGTTTGATGGGGACGGTGTAGAGGGAGCTTTACTCTGTATCTAACCCCGTGCTGTACCTGTCCTGGGAGTGTTTGATGGGGGACAGTGTAGAGGGAGCTTTACTCTGTATCTAACCCCGTGCTGTACCTGTCCTGGGAGTGTTTGATGGGGACGGTGTAGAGGGAGCTTTACTCTGTATCTAACCCCGTGCTGTACCTGTCCTGGGAGTGTTTAATGGGCACAGTGGAGAGGGAGCTTTACTCTGTATCTTACCCCGTGCTGTACCTGTCCTGGGAGTGGTTGATGGGGACAGTGTCGAGGGAGCTTTACTCTGTATCTAACCCTTTGCTGTACCTGTCCTGGGAGTGTTTGATGGGGACAGTGTCGAGGGAGCTTTACTCTGTATCTAACCCCGTGCTGTACCTGTCCTGGGAGTGTTTGATGGGGGACAGTGTAGAGGGAGCTTTACTCTGTATCTAACCCCGTGCTGTACCTGTCCTGGGAGTGTTTGATGGGGGACAGTGTAGAGGGAGCTTTACTCTGTATCTAACCCCGTGCTGTACCTGTCCTGGGAGTGTTTGATGGGGGAGAGTGCAGAGGGAGCTTTACTCTATATCGAACCCCGTGCTGTCCCTGTCCTGGGAGTGTTATGATGGAGACAGTGTAGAGGGAGCGTTACTCTGTATCTAACCGCGTGCTGTACCTGTCCTGGGAGTGTTTGATGGGACAGTGTAGAGGGAGCTTTACTCTGTATCTAACCCCGTGCTGTCCCTGTCCTGGGAGTGTTATGATGGAGCAGTGTAGAGGGAGCGTTACTCTGTATCTAACCCCGTGCTGTACCTGTCCTGGGAGTGTTTGATGGGGACAGTGTAGAGGGAGCTTTACTCTGTATCTAACACCGTGCTGTACCTGTCCTGGGAGTGTTTGATGGGGACAGTGTGGAGGGAGCTTTACTCTGTATCGAACCCCGTGCTGTATCTGTCCTGGGAGTGTTTGATGGGGGACAGTGTAGAGGGAGCTTTACTCTGTATCTAACCGCGTGCTGTCCTGGGAGTGTTTGATGGGGACAGTGTAGAGGGATCTTTACTCTGCATCTAACCCCGTGCTGTACCTGTCCTGGGAGTGTTTGATGGGGACCGTGTTGAGGGAGCTTTACTCTGTATCTAACCCCGTGCTGTACCTGTCCTGGGAGTGTTTGATGGGGGACAGTGCAGAGGGAGCTTTACTCTGTATCTGACCCCGTGCTGTCCCTGTCCTGGGAGTGTTTGATGGGGGACAGTATAGAGGGAGCTTTACTCTGTATCTAACCCCGTGCTGTACCTGTCCTGGGAGTGTTTGATGGGGGACAGTGCAGAGGGAGCTTTACTCTGTATCCAACCCCATGCTGTCCCTGTCCTGGGAGTGTTATGATGGAGACAGTGTAGAGGGAGCGTTACTCTGTATCTAACCCCGTGCTGTACCTGTCCTGGGAGTGTTTGATGGGGACAGTGTAGAGGGAGCTTTACTCTGTATCTAACCCCGTGCTGTACCTGTCCTGGGAGTGTTTGATGGGGACAGTGTAGAGGGAGCTTTACTCTGTATCTAACCCCGTGCTGTACCTGTCCTGGGAGTGTTTGATGGGGACAGTGTAGAGGGAGCTTTACTCTGTATCTAACCCCGTGCTGTACCTGTCCTGGGAGTGCTTGATGGGGGACAGTGTAGAGGGAGCTTTACTCTGTATCTCACCCCGTGCTGTACCTGTCCTGGGAGTGTTTGATGGGGACAGTGTAGAGGGAGCTTAACTCTGTATCTAACCCCGTGCTGTACCTGTCCTGGGAGTGTTTGATGGGGGACAGTGTAGAGGGAGCTTTACTCTGTATCTAACCCCGTGCTGTACCTGTCTTGTGATGGGGGACAGTGTAGAGGGAGCTTTACTCTGTATCTAACCCCGTGCTGTACCTGTCCTGGGAGTGTTTGATGGGGGACAGTGTCGAGGGAGCTTTACTCTGTATCTAACCCCGTGCTGTACCTGTCCTGGGAGTGTTTGATGGACACAGTGTAGAAGGAGCTTTACTCTGTATCTAACCCCGTGCTGTACCTGTCCTGGGAGTGTTTGATGGGGACAGTGTAGAGGGAGCTTTACTCTGTATCTAACCCCGTGCTGTACCTGTCCTGGGAGTGTTTGATGGGGACGGTGTAGAGGGAGCTTTACTCTGTATCTTACCCCGTGCTGTACCTGTCCTGGGAGTGTTTGATGGGGGACAGTGTAGAGGGAGCTTTACTCTGTATCTAACCCCGTGCTGTACCTGTCCTGGGAGTGTTTGATGGGGGACAGTGTCGAGGGAGCTTTACTCTGTATCTAACCCCGTGCTGTACCTGTCCTGGGAGTGTTTGATGGGGACAGTGTAGAGGGAGCTTTACTCTGTATCTAACCCCCTGCTGTACCTGTCCTGGGAGTGTTTGATGGGGGACAGTGTAGAGGGAGCTTTACTCTGTATCTAACCCCGTGCTGTACCTGTCCTGTGATGGGGGACAGTGTAGAGGGAGCTTTACTCTGTATCTAACCCCGTGCTGTACCTGTCCTGGGAGTGTTTGATGGGGGACAGTGTAGAGGGAGCTTTACTCTGTATCTAACCCCGTGCTGTACCTGTCCTGGGAGTGTTTGATGGACACAGTGTAGAAGGAGTTTTACTCTCTATCTAACCCCGTGCTGTACCTGTCCTGGGAGTGTTTGATGGGGACAGTGTCGAGGGAGCTTTACTCTGTATCTAACCCTTTGGTGTACCTGTCCTGGGAGTGTTTGATGGGGCACAGTGTCGAGGGAGCTTTACTCTGTATCTAACCCCGTGCTGTACCTGTCCTGGGAGTGTTTGATGGGGACAGTGTCGAGGGAGCTTTACTCTGTATCTAACCCCGTGCTGTACCTGTCCTGGGAGTGTTTGATTGGGAACAGTGTCGAGGGAGCTTTACTCTGTATCTAACCCTTTGCTGTACCTGTCCTGGGAGTGTTTGATGGGGACAGTGTCGAGGGAGCTTTACTCTGTATCTAACCCCGTGCTGTACCTGTCCTGGGAGTGTTTGATGGGGGACAGTGTAGAGGGAGCTTTACTCTGTATCTAAACCCGTGCTGTACCTGTCCTGGGAGTGTTTGATGGGGGACAGTGTCGAGGGAGCTTTACTCTGTATCTAACCCCGTGCTGTACCTGTCCTGGGAGTGTTTGATGGGGGACAGTGTAGAGGGAGCTTTACTCTGTATCTTACCCCGTGCTGTACCTGTCCTGGGAGTGTTTGATGGGGACGGTGTAGAGGGAGCTTTACTCTGTATCTAACCCCGTGCTGTACCTGTCCTGGGAGTGTTTGATGGGGACAGTGTAGAGGGAGCTTTACTCTGTATCTAACCCCGTGCTGTACCTGTCCTGGGAGTGTTTGATGGGGGACAGTGTAGAGGGAGCTTTACTCTGTATCTAACCCCGTGCTGTACCTGTCCTGGGAGTGTTTGATGGGGACAGTGTCGAGGGAGCTTTACTCTGTATCTAACCCTTTGCTGTACCTGTCCTGGGAGTGTTTGATGGGGACAGTGTCGAGGGAGCTTTACTCTGTATCTAACCCCGTGCTGTACCTGTCCTGGGAGTGTTTGATGGGGACCGTGTTGAGGGAGCTTTACTCTGTATCTAACCCCGTGCTGTACCTGTCCTGGGAGTGTTTGATGGGCGACAGTGCAGAGGGAGCTTTACTCTGTATCTGACCCCGTGCTGTCCCTGTCCTGGGAGTGTTTGATGGGGGACAGTATAGAGGGAGCTTTACTCTGTATCTAACCCCGTGCTGTACCTGTCCTGGGAGTGTTTGATGGGGGACAGTGCAGAGGGAGCTTTACTCTGTATCCAACCCCGTGCTGTCCCTGTCCTGGGAGTGTTATGATGGAGACAGTGTAGAGGGAGCTTTACTCTGTATCTAACCCCGTGCTGTACCTGTCCTGGGAGTGTTTGATGGGGGACAGTGTAGAGGGAGCTTTACTCTGTATCTAACCCCGTGCTGTACCTGTCCTGTGATGGGGGACAGTGTAGAGGGAGCTTTACTCTGTATCTAACCCCGTGCTGTACCTGTCCTGGGAGTGTTTGATGGGGGACAGTGTCGAGGGAGCTTTACTCTGTATCTAACCCCGTGCTGTCCCTGTCCTGGGAGTGTTTGATGGGGGCAGTGTAGAGGGAGCTTTACTCTGTATCTAACCCCGTGCTGTACCTGTCCTGGGAGTGTTTGATGGGGGACAGTGTAGAGGGAGCTTTACTCTGTATCTAACCCCGTGCTGTACCTGTCCTGGGAGTGTTTGATGGGGACAGTGTAGAGGGAGCTTTACTCTGTATCTAACCCCGTGCTGTACCTGTCCTGGGAGTGTTTGATGGGGGACAGTGTAGAGGGAGCTTTACTCTGTATCTAACCCCGCGCTGTACCTGTCCTGGGAGTGTTTGATGGGGGGCAGTGTAGAGGGAGCTTTACTCTGTATCTAACCCCGTGCTGTACCTGTCCTGGGAGTGTTTGATGGGGGACAGTGTCGAGGGAGCTTTACTCTGTATCTAACCCCGTGCTGTCCCTGTCCTGGGAGTGTTTGATGGGGGCAGTGTAGAGGGAGCTTTACTCTGTATCTAACCCCGTGCTGTACCTGTCCTGGGAGTGTTTGATGGGGGACAGTGTAGAGGGAGCTTTACTCTGTATCTAACCCCGTGCTGTACCTGTCCTGGGAGTGTTTGATGGGGGACAGTGTAGAGGGAGCTTTACTCTGTATCTAACCCCGTGCTGTACCTGTCCTGGGAGTGTTTGATGGGGACGGTGTAGAGGGAGCTTTACTCTGTATCTAACCCCGTGCTGTACCTGTCCTGGGAGTGTTTGATGGGGACAGTGTAGAGGGAGATTTACTCTGTATCTAACCCCGTGCTGTACCTGTCCTGGGAGTGTTTGATGGGGGACAGTGTAGAGGGAGCTTTACTCTGTATCTAACCCCATGCTGTACCTGTCCTGGGAGTGTTTGATGGGGACAGTGTCGAGGGAGCTTTACTCTGTATCTAACCCTTTGCTGTACCTGTCCTGGGAGTGTTTGATGGGGACAGTGTCGAGGGAGCTTTACTCTGTATCTAACCCCGTGCTGTACCTGTCCTGGGAGTGTTTGATGGGGACCGTGTTGAGGGAGCTTTACTCTGTATCTAACCCCGTGCTGTACCTGTCCTGGGAGTGTTTGATGGGCGACAGTGCAGAGGGAGCTTTACTCTGTATCTGACCCCGTGCTGTCCCTGTCCTGGGAGTGTTTGATGGGGGACAGTATAGAGGGAGCTTTACTCTGTATCTAACCCCGTGCTGTACCTGTCCTGGGAGTGTTTGATGGGGGACAGTGCAGAGGGAGCTTTACTCTGTCTCCAACCCCGTGCTGTCCCTGTCCTGGGAGTGTTATGATGGAGACAGTGTAGAGGGAGCTTTACTCTGTATCTAACCCCGTGCTGTACCTGTCCTGGGAGTGTTTGATGGGGGACAGTGTAGAGGGAGCTTTACTCTGTATCTAACACCGTGCTGTACCTGTCCTGGGAGTGTTTGATGGGGACAGTGTGGAGGGAGCTTTACTCTGTATCGAACCCCGTGCTGTATCTGTCCTGGGAGTGTTTGATGGGGGACAGTGTAGAGGGAGCTTTACTCTGTATCTAACCGCGTGCTGTCCTGGGAGTGTTTGATGGGGACAGTGTAGAGGGATCTTTACTCTGCATCTAACCCCGTGCTGTACCTGTCCTGGGAGTGTTTGATGGGGACCGTGTTGAGGGAGCTTTACTCTGTATCTAACCCCGTGCTGTACCTGTCCTGGGAGTGTTTGATGGGGGACAGTGCAGAGGGAGCTTTACTCTGTATCTGACCCCGTGCTGTCCCTGTCCTGGGAGTGTTTGATGGGGGACAGTATAGAGGGAGCTTTACTCTGTATCTAACCCCGTGCTGTACCTGTCCTGGGAGTGTTTGATGGGGGACAGTGCAGAGGGAGCTTTACTCTGTATCCAACCCCATGCTGTCCCTGTCCTGGGAGTGTTATGATGGAGACAGTGTAGAGGGAGCGTTACTCTGTATCTAACCCCGTGCTGTACCTGTCCTGGGAGTGTTTGATGGGGACAGTGTAGAGGGAGCTTTACTCTGTATCTAACCCCGTGCTGTACCTGTCCTGGGAGTGTTTGATGGGGACAGTGTAGAGGGAGCTTTACTCTGTATCTAACCCCGTGCTGTACCTGTCCTGGGAGTGTTTGATGGGGACAGTGTAGAGGGAGCTTTACTCTGTATCTAACCCCGTGCTGTACCTGTCCTGGGAGTGCTTGATGGGGGACAGTGTAGAGGGAGCTTTACTCTGTATCTCACCCCGTGCTGTACCTGTCCTGGGAGTGTTTGATGGGGACAGTGTAGAGGGAGCTTAACTCTGTATCTAACCCCGTGCTGTACCTGTCCTGGGAGTGTTTGATGGGGGACAGTGTAGAGGGAGCTTTACTCTGTATCTAACCCCGTGCTGTACCTGTCTTGTGATGGGGGACAGTGTAGAGGGAGCTTTACTCTGTATCTAACCCCGTGCTGTACCTGTCCTGGGAGTGTTTGATGGGGGACAGTGTCGAGGGAGCTTTACTCTGTATCTAACCCCGTGCTGTACCTGTCCTGGGAGTGTTTGATGGACACAGTGTAGAAGGAGCTTTACTCTGTATCTAACCCCGTGCTGTACCTGTCCTGGGAGTGTTTGATGGGGACAGTGTAGAGGGAGCTTTACTCTGTATCTAACCCCGTGCTGTACCTGTCCTGGGAGTGTTTGATGGGGACGGTGTAGAGGGAGCTTTACTCTGTATCTTACCCCGTGCTGTACCTGTCCTGGGAGTGTTTGATGGGGGACAGTGTAGAGGGAGCTTTACTCTGTATCTAACCCCGTGCTGTACCTGTCCTGGGAGTGTTTGATGGGGGACAGTGTCGAGGGAGCTTTACTCTGTATCTAACCCCGTGCTGTACCTGTCCTGGGAGTGTTTGATGGGGACAGTGTAGAGGGAGCTTTACTCTGTATCTAACCCCCTGCTGTACCTGTCCTGGGAGTGTTTGATGGGGGACAGTGTAGAGGGAGCTTTACTCTGTATCTAACCCCGTGCTGTACCTGTCCTGTGATGGGGGACAGTGTAGAGGGAGCTTTACTCTGTATCTAACCCCGTGCTGTACCTGTCCTGGGAGTGTTTGATGGGGGACAGTGTAGAGGGAGCTTTACTCTGTATCTAACCCCGTGCTGTACCTGTCCTGGGAGTGTTTGATGGACACAGTGTAGAAGGAGTTTTACTCTCTATCTAACCCCGTGCTGTACCTGTCCTGGGAGTGTTTGATGGGGACAGTGTCGAGGGAGCTTTACTCTGTATCTAACCCTTTGGTGTACCTGTCCTGGGAGTGTTTGATGGGGGACAGTGTAGAGGCAGCTTTACTCTGTATCTAAACCCGTGCTGTACCTGTCCTGGGAGTGTTTGATGGGGGACAGTGTCGAGGGAGCTTTACTCTGTATCTAACCCCGTGCTGTACCTGTCCTGGGAGTGTTTGATGGGGGACAGTGTAGAGGGAGCTTTACTCTGTATCTTACCCCGTGCTGTACCTGTCCTGGGAGTGTTTGATGGGGACGGTGTCGAGGGAGCTTTACTCTGTATCTAACCCCGTGCTGTACCTGTCCTGGGAGTGTTTGATGGGGACAGTGTAGAGGGAGCTTTACTCTGTATCTAACCCCGTGCTGTACCTGTCCTGGGAGTGTTTGATGGGGGACAGTGTAGAGGGAGCTTTACTCTGTATCTAACCCCGTGCTGTACCTGTCCTGGGAGTGTTTGATGGGGACAGTGTCGAGGGAGCTTTACTCTGTATCTAACCCTTTGCTGTACCTGTCCTGGGAGTGTTTGATGGGGACAGTGTCGAGGGAGCTTTACTCTGTATCTAACCCCGTGCTGTACCTGTCCTGGGAGTGTTTGATGGGGACCGTGTTGAGGGAGCTTTACTCTGTATCTAACCCCGTGCTGTACCTGTCCTGGGAGTGTTTGATGGGCGACAGTGCAGAGGGAGCTTTACTCTGTATCTGACCCCGTGCTGTCCCTGTCCTGGGAGTGTTTGATGGGGGACAGTATAGAGGGAGCTTTACTCTGTATCTAACCCCGTGCTGTACCTGTCCTGGGAGTGTTTGATGGGGGACAGTGCAGAGGGAGCTTTACTCTGTATCCAACCCCGTGCTGTCCCTGTCCTGGGAGTGTTATGATGGAGACAGTGTAGAGGGAGCTTTACTCTGTATCTAACCCCGTGCTGTACCTGTCCTGGGAGTGTTTGATGGGGGACAGTGTAGAGGGAGCTTTACTCTGTATCTAACCCCGTGCTGTACCTGTCCTGTGATGGGGGACAGTGTAGAGGGAGCTTTACTCTGTATCTAACCCCGTGCTGTACCTGTCCTGGGAGTGTTTGATGGGGGACAGTGTAGAGGGAGCTTTACTCTGTATCTAACCCCGTGCTGTACCTGTCCTGGGAGTGTTTGATGGGGACAGTGTAGAGGGAGCTTTACTCTGTATCTAACCCCGTGCTGTACCTGTCCTGGGAGTGTTTGATGGGGGACAGTGTAGAGGGAGCTTTACTCTGTATCTAACCCCGTGCTGTACCTGTCCTGGGAGTGTTTGATGGGGGGCAGTGTAGAGGGAGCTTTACTCTGTATCTAACCCCGTGCTGTACCTGTCCTGGGAGTGTTTGATGGGGGACAGTGTCGAGGGAGCTTTACTCTGTATCTAACCCCGTGCTGTCCCTGTCCTGGGAGTGTTTGATGGGGGCAGTGTAGAGGGAGCTTTACTCTGTATCTAACCCCGTGCTGTACCTGTCCTGGGAGTGTTTGATGGGGGACAGTGTAGAGGGAGCTTTACTCTGTATCTAACCCCGTGCTGTACCTGTCCTGGGAGTGTTTGATGGGGGACAGTGTAGAGGGAGCTTTACTCTGTATCTAACCCCGTGCTGTACCTGTCCTGGGAGTGTTTGATGGGGACGGTGTAGAGGGAGCTTTACTCTGTATCTAACCCCGTGCTGTACCTGTCCTGGGAGTGTTTGATGGGGACAGTGTAGAGGGAGCTTTACTCTGTATCTAACCCCGTGCTGTACCTGTCCTGGGAGTGTTTGATGGGGGACAGTGTAGAGGGAGCTTTACTCTGTATCTAACCCCATGCTGTACCTGTCCTGGGAGTGTTTGATGGGGACAGTGTCGAGGGAGCTTTACTCTGTATCTAACCCTTTGCTGTACCTGTCCTGGGAGTGTTTGATGGGGACAGTGTCGAGGGAGCTTTACTCTGTATCTAACCCCGTGCTGTACCTGTCCTGGGAGTGTTTGATGGGGACCGTGTTGAGGGAGCTTTACTCTGTATCTAACCCCGTGCTGTACCTGTCCTGGGAGTGTTTGATGGGCGACAGTGCAGAGGGAGCTTTACTCTGTATCTGACCCCGTGCTGTCCCTGTCCTGGGAGTGTTTGATGGGGGACAGTATAGAGGGAGCTTTACTCTGTATCTAACCCCGTGCTGTACCTGTCCTGGGAGTGTTTGATGGGGGACAGTGCAGAGGGAGCTTTACTCTGTATCCAACCCCGTGCTGTCCCTGTCCTGGGAGTGTTATGATGGAGACAGTGTAGAGGGAGCTTTACTCTGTATCTAACCCCGTGCTGTACCTGTCCTGGGAGTGTTTGATGGGGGACAGTGTAGAGGGAGCTTTACTCTGTATCTAACCCCGTGCTGTACCTGTCCTGTGATGGGGGACAGTGTAGAGGGAGCTTTACTCTGTATCTAACCCCGTGCTGTACCTGTCCTGGGAGTGTTTGATGGGGGACAGTGTAGAGGGAGCTTTACTCTGTATCTAACCCCGTGCTGTACCTGTCCTGGGAGTGTTTGATGGACACAGTGTAGAAGGAGTTTTACTCTCTATCTAACCCCGTGCTGTACCTGTCCTGGGAGTGTTTGATGGGGACAGTGTCGAGGGAGCTTTACTCTGTATCTAACCCTTTGGTGTACCTGTCCTGGGAGTGTTTGATGGGGCACAGTGTCGAGGGAGCTTTACTCTGTATCTAACCCCGTGCTGTACCTGTCCTGGGAGTGTTTGATGGGGACAGTGTCGAGGGAGCTTTACTCTGTATCTAACCCCGTGCTGTACCTGTCCTGGGAGTGTTTGATTGGGAACAGTGTCGAGGGAGCTTTACTCTGTATCTAACCCTTTGCTGTACCTGTCCTGGGAGTGTTTGATGGGGACAGTGTCGAGGGAGCTTTACTCTGTATCTAACCCCGTGCTGTACCTGTCCTGGGAGTGTTTGATGGGGGACAGTGTAGAGGGAGCTTTACTCTGTATCTAAACCCGTGCTGTACCTGTCCTGGGAGTGTTTGATGGGGGACAGTGTCGAGGGAGCTTTACTCTGTATCTAACCCCGTGCTGTACCTGTCCTGGGAGTGTTTGATGGGGACAGTGTAGAGGGAGCTTTACTCTGTATCTAACCCCGTGCTGTACCTGTCCTGGGAGTGTTTGATGGGGGACAGTGTAGAGGGAGCTTTACTCTGTATCTAACCCCGTGCTGTACCTGTCCTGGGAGTGTTTGATGGGGACGGTGTAGAGGGAGCTTTACTCTGTATCTAACCCCGTGCTGTACCTGTCCTGGGAGTGTTTGATGGGGACAGTGTAGAGGGAGCTTTACTCTGTATCTAACCCCGTGCTGTACCTGTCCTGGGAGTGTTTGATGGGGGACAGTGTAGAGGGAGCTTTACTCTGTATCTAACCCCGTGCTGTACCTGTCCTGGGAGTGTTTGATGGGGACAGTGTCGAGGGAGCTTTACTCTGTATCTAACCCTTTGCTGTACCTGTCCTGGGAGTGTTTGATGGGGACAGTGTCGAGGGAGCTTTACTCTGTATCTAACCCCGTGCTGTACCTGTCCTGGGAGTGTTTGATGGGGACCGTGTTGAGGGAGCTTTACTCTGTATCTAACCCCGTGCTGTACCTGTCCTGGGAGTGTTTGATGGGCGACAGTGCAGAGGGAGCTTTACTCTGTATCTGACCCCGTGCTGTCCCTGTCCTGGGAGTGTTTGATGGGGGACAGTATAGAGGGAGCTTTACTCTGTATCTAACCCCGTGCTGTACCTGTCCTGGGAGTGTTTGATGGGGGACAGTGCAGAGGGAGCTTTACTCTGTATCCAACCCCGTGCTGTCCCTGTCCTGGGAGTGTTATGATGGAGACAGTGTAGAGGGAGCTTTACTCTGTATCTAACCCCGTGCTGTACCTGTCCTGGGAGTGTTTGATGGGGGACAGTGTAGAGGGAGCTTTACTCTGTATCTAACCCCGTGCTGTACCTGTCCTGTGATGGGGGACAGTGTAGAGGGAGCTTTACTCTGTATCTAACCTCGTGCTGTACCTGTCCTGGGAGTGTTTGATGGGGGACAGTGTCGCGGGAGCTTTACTCTGTATCTAACCCCGTGCTGTCCCTGTCCTGGGAGTGTTTGATGGGGGCAGTGTAGAGGGAGCTTTACTCTGTATCTAACCCCGTGCTGTACCTGTCCTGGGAGTGTTTGATGGGGGACAGTGTAGAGGGAGCTTTACTCTGTATCTAACCCCGTGCTGTACCTGTCCTGGGAGTGTTTGATGGGGACAGTGTAGAGGGAGCTTTACTCTGTATCTAACCCCGTGCTGTACCTGTCCTGGGAGTGTTTGATGGGGGACAGTGTAGAGGGAGCTTTACTCTGTATCTAACCCCGTGCTGTACCTGTCCTGGGAGTGTTTGATGGGGGGCAGTGTAGAGGGAGCTTTACTCTGTATCTAACCCCGTGCTGTACCTGTCCTGGGAGTGTTTGATGGGGGACAGTGTCGAGGGAGCTTTACTCTGTATCTAACCCCGTGCTGTCCCTGTCCTGGGAGTGTTTGATGGGGGCAGTGTAGAGGGAGCTTTACTCTGTATCTAACCCCGTGCTGTACCTGTCCTGGGAGTGTTTGATGGGGGACAGTGTAGAGGGAGCTTTACTCTGTATCTAACCCCGTGCTGTACCTGTCCTGGGAGTGTTTGATGGGGGACAGTGTAGAGGGAGCTTTACTCTGTATCTAACCCCGTGCTGTACCTGTCCTGGGAGTGTTTGATGGGGACGGTGTAGAGGGAGCTTTACTCTGTATCTAACCCCGTGCTGTACCTGTCCTGGGAGTGTTTGATGGGGACAGTGTAGAGGGAGCTTTACTCTGTATCTAACCCCGTGCTGTACCTGTCCTGGGAGTGTTTGATGGGGGACAGTGTAGAGGGAGCTTTACTCTGTATCTAACCCCGTGCTGTACCTGTCCTGGGAGTGTTTGATGGGGACAGTGTCGAGGGAGCTTTACTCTGTATCTAACCCTTTGCTGTACCTGTCCTGGGAGTGTTTGATGGGGACAGTGTCGAGGGAGCTTTACTCTGTATCTAACCCCGTGCTGTACCTGTCCTGGGAGTGTTTGATGGGGACCGTGTTGAGGGAGCTTTACTCTGTATCTAACCCCGTGCTGTACCTGTCCTGGGAGTGTTTGATGGGCGACAGTGCAGAGGGAGCTTTACTCTGTATCTGACCCCGTGCTGTCCCTGTCCTGGGAGTGTTTGATGGGGGACAGTATAGAGGGAGCTTTACTCTGTATCTAACCCCGTGCTGTACCTGTCCTGGGAGTGTTTGATGGGGGACAGTGCAGAGGGAGCTTTACTCTGTATCCAACCCCGTGCTGTCCCTGTCCTGGGAGTGTTATGATGGAGACAGTGTAGAGGGAGCTTTACTCTGTATCTAACCCCGTGCTGTACCTGTCCTGGGAGTGTTTGATGGGGGACAGTGTAGAGGGAGCTTTACTCTGTATCTAACCCCGTGCTGTACCTGTCCTGTGATGGGGGACAGTGTAGAGGGAGCTTTACTCTGTATCTAACCCCGTGCTGTACCTGTCCTGGGAGTGTTTGATGGGGGACAGTGTCGAGGGAGCTTTACTCTGTATCTAACCCCGTGCTGTCCCTGTCCTGGGAGTGTTTGATGGGGGCAGTGTAGAGGGAGCTTTACTCTGTATCTAACCCCGTGCTGTACCTGTCCTGGGAGTGTTTGATGGGGGACAGTGTAGAGGGAGCTTTACTCTGTATCTAACCCCGTGCTGTACCTGTCCTGGGAGTGTTTGATGGGGACAGTGTAGAGGGAGCTTTACTCTGTATCTAACCCCGTGCTGTACCTGTCTTGGGAGTGTTTGATGGGGGACAGTGTAGAGGGAGCTTTACTCTGTATCTAACCCCGTGCTGTACCTGTCCTGGGAGTGTTTGATGGGGGACAGTGTAGAGGGAGCTTTACTCTGTATCTAACCCTGTGCTGTACCTGTCCTGGGAGTGTTTGATGGGGACAGTGTAGAGGGAGCTTTACTCTGTATCTAACCCCGTGCTGTACCTGTCCTGGGAGTGTTTGATGGGGACAGTGTAGAGGGAGCTTTACTCTGTATCTAACCCCGTGCTGTACCTGTCCTGGGAGTGTTATGATGGAGACAGTGTAGAGGGAGCTTTACTCTGTATCTAACCCCGTGCTGTACCTGTCCTGGGAGTGTTTGATGGGGGACAGTGTAGAGGGAGCTTTACTCTGTATCTAACCCCGTGCTGTACCTGTCCTGGGAGTGTTTGATGGGGGACAGTGTAGAGGGAGCTTTACTCTGTATCTAACCCCGTGCTTTGTGTTCGACCCTCAGAAGGAAGCTGCGGACGGGATCTTTAGGAGTGTCCGGGTAATTCCCAGTGCAATGAAGAAGCGTCTGGAGGTAAAGGCAGACGAGTTATTGGCCGATTTCGAGCGGAGACGGAGAGCGAGTGAGGTGGAGACGCGGCTGGAGACGGACCGGCTGCGATCCCTGCTGGGGACGGAGCGGGACACCTTCTGCCAGGGTTACAAGAAAGCCTTCACGTCTGGCGTGCTGAAGTGTGGCATCGCTGCGGGCTCGGGGCTCATCGGGGCCGTCGGCGCGCTGGTGGGGGCCGCAGTCGCTGGCCCGGCACTTGTCGGCGGTGCCATCCTGGCTGGGGCCCTCCAGGGGGCCAGCGTTGCTGTGGGGGCCGGGGTAGGCGCTGGAGCGGGGGCTTTGCTGGGAGCCGGGGTCGGGGCGGGGGTGGGGGCTGGAGTCGGTGCGGGGGTGGGGTCCGGGCTGGCCTCCCAGGATTGTGACCCCCCCAGAGGGGCCGAGGAAGCGACCCATGGTCGACGCTCCACGTCGTGACAGAGAGTGATCCGAAGCATCGTTATCCCTGGTTATCTGGACTGTATCTTCATTCAACAATAATTGTTACAAAATTGATGCTATTCCAATGAAACAATCCTCTCGCTTGATAAACGGGGTGAGGTCTGAGGGTAGCGGGCGTTTCTATTTGATCTCAAAGTCGGGCCAATCCCTTGTACTGTACTGCGTCCAGTTCTGGTCGCCGCACTACCAGAAGGATGTGGAGGCGTTAGAGAGAGTGCAGGGAAGGTTTACCAGGATGTTGCCTGGTATGGAGGGTCTTGGCTATGAGGAGAGATTGGGTAAACTGGGGTTGTTCTCCCTGGAAAGACGGAGAATGAGGGGAGATCTAATAGAGGTGTACAAGATTATGAAGGGTATAGATAGGGTGAACGGTGGGAAGCTTTTTCCCTGGTCGGAGGTGACGATCACGAGGGGTCACGGGCTCAAGCTGAGAGGGGCGAAGTATAACTCAGATATCAGAGGGACGTTTTTTACACAGAGGGTGGTGGGGGCCTGGAATGCGCTGCCAAGTAGGGTGGTGGAGGCAGGCACGCTGGCATCGTTTAAGACTTACCTGGATAGTCACATGAGCAGCCTGGGAATGGAGGGATACAAACGATTGGTCTAGTTGGACCAAGGAGCGGCACAGGCTTGGAGGGCCGAAGGGCCTGTTTCCTGTGCTGTACTGTTCTTTGTTCTTTGTGTACGGACCCCATTTGCAATCACCTTCAATAATTACCCAACCCCAAACTTCAAGACATTTCCTGTTTTCAAGTGTCACTGTAGCTAATTCCCTCCCATTCCTCCCCTCCCTGACTCCCCAGTGCCGCACTGCGGGAGGGTCAGTGCTGAGGGAGCGCCGCACTGTGGGAGGGTCGGTGCTGAGGGAGAGCCACACTGTGGGAGGGTCAGTGCTGAGGGAGCGCCGCACTGTGGGAGGGTCAGTGCTGTGGGAGCGCCACACTGTGGGAGGGTCAGTGCTGAGGGAGTGCCGCACTGTGGGAGGGTCAGTGCTGAGGGAGCGCCGCACTGTGGGAGGGTCAGTGCTGAGGGAGCGCCGCACTGTGGGAGGGTCAGTTCTGAGGGAGCGCCGCACTGTGGGAGGGTCAGTGCTGAGGGAGCGCCGCACTGTGGGTCGGTGCTGAGGGAGCGCCGCACTGTGGGAGGGTCAGTGCTGAGGGAGCGCCGCACTGTGGGAGGGTCAGTGCTGAGGGAGCGCCGCACTGTGGGAGGGTCAGTGCTGAGGGAGCGCCGCACTGTGGGAGGGTCGGTGCTGAGGGAGCGCCGCACTGTGGGAGGGTCAGTGCTGAGGGAGTGCCGCACTGTGGGAGGGTCAGTGCTGAGGGAGCGCCGCACTGTGGGAGGGTCAGTGCTGAGGGAGCGCCGCACTGTGGGAGGGTCAGTGCTGAGGGAGCGCCGCACTGTGGGAGGGTCGGTGCTGAGGGAGCGCCGCACTGTGGGAGGATCAGTGCTGAGGGAGCGCCGCACTGTGGGAGGGTCAGTGCTGAGGGAGCACCGCACTGTGGGAGGGTCAGTGCTGAGGGAGCGCCGCACTGTGGGAGGGTCAGTGCTGAGGGAGCGCCGCACTGTGGGAGGGTCAGTGCTGAGGGAGCGCCGCACTGTGGGAGGGTCAGTGCTGAGGGAGCGCCGCACTGTGGGAGGTGTAATATAATGTATGATTTATCTTTTGTAGTTGGGTAATAATGGTGAGAATTAAAACCAGTCGATATTGATGCCATTGGATTTTAAAAATTAGCTAAAAATAAGCAATTTACACAAATGTTTTGTAGGGATTCATATCAGTGAATACAACTGCAAAACATAAATACTGATACTTTTACCATATTATTGTCGATTGTACGGATATGTACTGTTGTCCCTGTCAATTCTCAGATACTTCCAACCAGTTTGCTTACTCTGAGGTTTTACCCCGGTGTCCTTATTTGCAAGATGGACAAAGGACAAACACAAGTAAAGGTTCAACAAGTTTATTAATAATAACACCATTCACCCTTAAATTACCCACACAAACAAGAGGATACCCCAGATTCCAGTATAGAACATAGAAAGCCACAGCACAAACAGGCCCTTCGGCCCACAAGTTGCGCCGATCACATCCCCACCTCTAGGCCTATCTATAGCCCTCAATCCCATTAAATCCCATGTACTCATCCAGAAGTCTCTTAAAAGACCCCATCGAGTTTGCCTCCACCACCACCGACGTCAGCCGATTCCACTCACCCACCACCCTCTGAGTGAAAAACTTACCCCTGACATCTCCTCTGTACCTACCCCCCAGCACCTTAAACCTGTGTCCTCTCGTAGCAGCCATTTCAGCCCTTGGAAATAGCCTCTGAGAGTCTACCCTATCCAGACCCCTCAACATCTTGTAAACCTCTATCAGGTCACCTCTCATCCTTCGTCTCTCCAGGGAGAAGAGACCAAGCTCCCTCAACCTATCCTCATAAGGCATGCCCCCCAATCCAGGCAACATCCTTGTAAATCTCCTCTGCACCCTTTCAATGGCTTCAACATCTTTCCTGTAATGAGGTGACCAGAACTGCGCGCAGTACTCCAAGTGGGGTCTAACCAGGGTCCTATAAAGCTGCAGCATTATCTCCCGACTCCTAAACTCAATCCCTCGATTAATGAAGGCTAGTACGCCGTACGCCTTCTTGACCGCATCCTCCACCTGCGGGGCCGATTTTAGAGTCCTATGGACCCGGACCCCAAGGTCCTTCTGATCCTCTACACTGCTAAGAATGGTACCCTTCATATTATACTGCTGCTTCAGTATACTACCCGCAAAGATGGCTTGGTTAAACTGCAGGCCCGATTCTCTGGTCCGTCGTCACGAAGGTGAGTCTCGTTGGCAGCTTCTCCCTTCTCTGGTCTGTCTTCCGAATGGTCAAGTTCGCCTCCCTCGCCGAGTCTTCACTCCTGGTGTGTCTGAAAATATGTCCCTTTATCCCCCGGCCTGCTTGCCTTTCCAGAAACTTCTCTGGCTTCCGGCCAGTGAGGTCCCAGGAGGAGGGGGTTCCAATACCCAGTGGGTTTCTTGATGCCTGCCTGACAGGACACCGGGGTCCGTCCCCCGGGTGTCCCACCTCCCGGGAACTTTCGGTGACGGAAAGTCTGGCCCGATCTGGGCTTCTAACAACAGGCCGATGCATTTCAATGAGGTGTAATTATCTCCTGCTAAATATCAGTCGAGTGTAACCACCTTTGATGGGTCAGACACAGACACGTTTGTGCACTTGTACAATCGGCCTGCTCGAGGTTTGACTGTTCGATTTTAAGATGCCTAATTCTTTAATTTAGGATATCCAATTTTTATCAGCCTTAACGCTAGGCCCTGTTCATATCACCACAGCACACTGGTCAAAATCAGTGCCAGATGCTGTATAATTTGGATAAGTGTGAGGTTATCCACTCCGGCAGCAATAATAGGAAAGCAGATTGTTGTATGAACAAGTGTAAATCGGGAAGGGTGGATAGATATGAGGTTATTCACTTTGGAAGCAAAAACAAGGCGGCAGATTGCTACCTGAGTGGCTGTAAATTGGGAGAGGGGAGAGTGCAGAGGGACCCGGGTGTCCTTGTGCACCGGTCGCTGAGGGTAAGCATGCAGCAGACGGTAAAGAAGGGAAATGGTCTGTTGGCCTTCATAGCGAGAGGTTTCGAGTCGAGCAGCAGAGGGATGTGTTGTTGCGATTACACAGGGCCTTGGTGAGGCCACACCGAGAGTATTGTGGGCAGTTTTGGTCTCCTTTTCTGAGGAAGGATGTTCTTGCTCTCGAGGGAGCGCAGCGAAAGTTTACCAGGCCGATTCCGGGGACGGCGGGACTAATGTACGAGGAGAGGTTGACCAGGTTAGGGTTGTTTCCGCTGGAGTTCAGACGAATGAGGGGGGAATCTCATAGAGAAAAATTCTAACAGGACCAGACAGGGTAGATGCAGGGAGGGTGTCCCCGATGGTGGGGGGAGTCCAGAACCAGGGGGGGTCACAGTCTGAGGATTGGGGGTAGGCGATTTCGGACGGGGGGGGGTTGAGGAGACATTTCTTCACCCGGAGAGCCTGTGGGATTCATTCCCACAGGAAGGAGTTGAAGCCAAAACATTGAATGTATTCAAGAGGCCGGACACACCGCTGGGGGGGCGAACGGGGTCAAAGGTTATGGGGAGAAGGCAGGATGAGGCTATTGAGTTGGACGATCAGCCATGATCGGGATGAATGATGGTGCAGGCTCGAAGGGCCGAATGGCCTCCTCCTGCTCCTATCCTCCATGTTTCTATTTTGCCACACGGCACCATGGTAAAGGTCATTATATCAAGTCAATATTTTAGCCTTGGAAATATCCAAGTTTTAGTTAAAGTTTCGGGTGGGAGAACAGTTAGAACACTTAATCACAGTTGATGAATAGGGGTTATTCACTGTCCAGACGAGATGGACTGTTGCCCAGCCGTGGTGTCACGGGTTTGTCTGGTCAGACAGTGAACTTGACGGGAACCCGTCAGAATGTTAATTTGGGCGGAGCGTCTTGGGTTTCCAGACAAGCTGGGTGCAAGGGTTAGCCGAGACAGGAGTTAGCTTCCGGATCTCACGGACTAATACAATACCAGTGTGTGGATCTGCAAGACGTGCCGGATCATCGACACGGATGCCATCATCTCACGTGAGAACACCACCCACCAGGTACACGGTACCTACTCTTGCGACTCGGCCAACGTTGTCTACCTGATACGCTGCAGGAATGGATGTCCCGAGACATGGTACATTGGGGAGACCACGCAGACGCTACGACGATGAACGGACACCGCTCGACAATCACCAGGCAGAAGTATTCCCTTCCTGTTGGGGAGCACTTCAGCAGTCACGGGCATTCAGCCTCTGATCTTCGGGTAAGCGTTCTCCAAGGCGGCTTTCAAGACACACGACAGTGCAGAGTCGCTGAGCAGAAACTGATAGCCAAGTTCCGCACACATGAGGATGGCCTCAACCGGGACCTTGGGTTCATGTCACACTATCTGTAACCCCCACGACTTGCCTGGACTTGCAGAATCTCACTAACTGTCCTGTCTGGAGACAATACACATCTCTTTAACCTGTGCTTAACCCTCTCTCCACTCACACTGTCTGTACCTTTAAGACTTGATTACCTGGAAAGACTCGCATTCCAACCATTATCTTGCAATTGTGCCCCCATCTACTCCATCAAGATGGATTGGCCATGCTAAATTGTCCCTTAGTGTCCAAAGATGTGTAGGTTAGGGGGATTGGCCATGCTAAATTGCCCCTTAGTGACCAAAGATGTGCAGGTTAGGTGGATTGGCCATGCTAAATTGCCCCCTAGTGTCCAAAGATGTGCAGGTTAGGGGGATTGGCCATGCTAAATTGCCCCCTAGTGTCCAAAGATGTGTAGGTTGAGTGGATTGGCCATGCTAAATTGCCCCCTAGTGTCCAAAGATGTGTACGTTAGGTGGATTGGCCATGCTAAATTGCCCCCTAGTGTCCAAAGATGTGCAGGTAAGGTGGATTGGCCATGCTAAATTGCCCCCTAGTGTCCAAAGATGTGTAGGTTGGGTGGATTGGCCATGCTAAATTGCCCCCTAGTGTCCAAAGATGTGTATGTTGGGTGGATTGGCCATGCTAAATTGTCCATTAGTGTCCAAAGATGTGTACGTTGAGTGGATTGGCCATGCTAAATTGCCCCTTATTGTCCAAAGATGTGTACGTTAGGTGGATTGGCCATACTAAATTGCCCCCTAGTGTCCAAAGATGTGTGGGTTATGTGGATTGGCTATGCTAAATTGCCCCCTAGTGTCCAAAGATGTGTAGGTTGGGTGGATTGGCCATGCTAAATTGTCCATTAGTGTCCAAAGATGTGTAAGTTGAGTGGATTGGCCATGCTAAATTGCCCCTTATTGTCCAAAGATGTGTAGGTTGAGTGGATTGGCCATGCTAAATTGCCCCTTATTGTCCAAAGATGTGTACGTTGGGTGGATTGGCCATGCTAAATTGCCCCCGAGTGCCCAAAGATGTGTAGGTTGGGTGGATTGGCCATGCTAAATTGCCCCTTAGTGTCTAAAGATGTGTAGGTTAGGTGGATTGGCCATGCTAAATTACCCCTTAGTGTCCAAAGATGTGCAGGTTAGGTGGATTGGCCATGCTAAATTGCCCCCTAGTGTCCAAAGATGTGCAGGTTAGGTGGATTGGCCATGCTAAATTGCCCCCTAGTGTCCAAAGATGTGCAGGTTAGGGGGATTGGCCATGCTAAATTGCCCCCTAGTGTCCAAAGATGTGCAGGTTAGGTGGATTGGCCATGCTAAATTGCCCCTTAGTGTCCAAAGATGTGTAGGTTGGGTGGATTGGCCATGCTAAATTGCCCCCTAGTGTCCAAAGATGTGGAGGTTAGGAGGATTGGCCATGCTAAATTGCCCCTTAGTGTCCAAAGATGTGTAGGTTGGGTGGATTGGCCATGCTAAATTGCCCCCTAGTGTCCAAAGATGTGTAGGTTGGGTGGATTGGCTATGCTAAATTGCCCCCTAGTGTCCAAAGATGTGCAGGTTAGGTGGATTGGCCATGCTAAATTGCCCCCTAGTGTCCAAAGATGTGCAGGTTAGGTGGATTGGCCATGCTAAATTGCCCCCTAGTGTCCAAAGATGTGTATGTTGGGTGGATTGGCCATGCTAAATTGTCCATTAGTGTCCAAAGATGTGTAGGTTGAGTGGATTGGCCATGCTAAATTGCCCCCTAGTGTCCAAAGATGTGCAGGTAAGGTGGATTGGCCATGCTAAATTGCCCCCTAGTGTCCAAAGATGTGTAGGTTAGGTGGATTGGCCATGCTAAATTGCCCCCTAGTGTCCAAAGATGTGTATGTTGGGTGGATTGGCCATGCTAAATTGTCCATTAGTGTCCAAAGATGTGTACGTTGAGTGGATTGGCCATGCTAAATTGCCCCTTATTGTCCAAAGATGTGTACGTTAGGTGGATTGGCCATGCTAAATTGCCCCCTAGTGTCCAAAGATGTGTGGGTTATGTGGATTGGCTATGCAAAATTGCCCCCTAGTGTCCAAAGATGTGTAGGTTGGATGGATTGGCCATGCTAAATTGCACTTAGTGTCTAAAGATGTGTAGGTTAGGTGGATTGGCTATGCTAAATTACCCCTTAGTGTCCAAAGATGTGCAGGTTAGGTGGATTAGCCATGCTAAATTGCCCCTTAGTGTCCAAAGATGTGTAGGTTGGGTGGATTGGCCATGCTAAATTGCCCCCTAGTGTCCAAAGATGTGCAGGTTAGGTGGATTGGCCATGCTAAATTGCCCCCTAGTGTCCAAAGATGTGCAGGTAAGGTGGATTGGCCATGCTAAATTGCCCCCTAGTGTCCAAAGATGTGTAGGTTGGGTGGATTGGCCATGCTAAATTGCCCCCTAGTGTCCAAAGATGTGTATGTTGGGTGGATTGGCCATGCTAAATTGTCCATTAGTGTCCAAAGATGTGTACGTTGAGTGGATTGGCCATGCTAAATTGCCCCTTATTGTCCAAAGATGTGTACGTTAGGTGGATTGGCCATACTAAATTGCCCCCTAGTGTCCAAAGATGTGTGGGTTATGTGGATTGGCTATGCTAAATTGCCCCCTAGTGTCCAAAGATGTGTAGGTTGGGTGGATTGGCCATGCTAAATTGTCCATTAGTGTCCAAAGATGTGTAAGTTGAGTGGATTGGCCATGCTAAATTGCCCCTTATTGTCCAAAGATGTGTAGGTTGAGTGGATTGGCCATGCTAAATTGCCCCTTATTGTCCAAAGATGTGTACGTTGGGTGGATTGGCCATGCTAAATTGCCCCCGAGTGCCCAAAGATGTGTAGGTTGGGTGGATTGGCCATGCTAAATTGCCCCTTAGTGTCTAAAGATGTGTAGGTTAGGTGGATTGGCCATGCTAAATTACCCCTTAGTGTCCAAAGATGTGCAGGTTAGGTGGATTGGCCATGCTAAATTGCCCCCTAGTGTCCAAAGATGTGCAGGTTAGGTGGATTGGCCATGCTAAATTGCCCCCTAGTGTCCAAAGATGTGCAGGTTAGGGGGATTGGCCATGCTAAATTGCCCCCTAGTGTCCAAAGATGTGCAGGTTAGGTGGATTGGCCATGCTAAATTGCCCCTTAGTGTCCAAAGATGTGTAGGTTGGGTGGATTGGCCATGCTAAATTGCCCCCTAGTGTCCAAAGATGTGGAGGTTAGGAGGATTGGCCATGCTAAATTGCCCCTTAGTGTCCAAAGATGTGTAGGTTGGGTGGATTGGCCATGCTAAATTGCCCCCTAGTGTCCAAAGATGTGTAGGTTGGGTGGATTGGCTATGCTAAATTGCCCCCTAGTGTCCAAAGATGTGCAGGTTAGGTGGATTGGCCATGCTAAATTGCCCCCTAGTGTCCAAAGATGTGCAGGTTAGGTGGATTGGCCATGCTAAATTGCCCCCTAGTGTCCAAAGATGTGTATGTTGGGTGGATTGGCCATGCTAAATTGTCCATTAGTGTCCAAAGATGTGTAGGTTGAGTGGATTGGCCATGCTAAATTGCCCCCTAGTGTCCAAAGATGTGCAGGTAAGGTGGATTGGCCATGCTAAATTGCCCCCTAGTGTCCAAAGATGTGTAGGTTAGGTGGATTGGCCATGCTAAATTGCCCCCTAGTGTCCAAAGATGTGTATGTTGGGTGGATTGGCCATGCTAAATTGTCCATTAGTGTCCAAAGATGTGTACGTTGAGTGGATTGGCCATGCTAAATTGCCCCTTATTGTCCAAAGATGTGTACGTTAGGTGGATTGGCCATGCTAAATTGCCCCCTAGTGTCCAAAGATGTGTGGGTTATGTGGATTGGCTATGCAAAATTGCCCCCTAGTGTCCAAAGATGTGTAGGTTGGATGGATTGGCCATGCTAAATTGCACTTAGTGTCTAAAGATGTGTAGGTTAGGTGGATTGGCTATGCTAAATTACCCCTTAGTGTCCAAAGATGTGCAGGTTAGGTGGATTAGCCATGCTAAATTGCCCCTTAGTGTCCAAAGATGTGTAGGTTGGGTGGATTGGCCATGCTAAATTGCCCCCTAGTGTCCAAAGATGTGCAGGTTAGGAGGATTGGCCATGCTAAATTGCCCCTTAGTGTCCAAAGATGTGTAGGTTGGGTGGATTGGCCATGCTAAATTACCCCTTATTGTCCAAAGATGTGTAGGTTGGGTGGATTGGCCATCCTAAATTGCCCCTTAGTGTCTAAAGATGTGTAGGTTAGGTGGATTGGCCATGCTAAATTACCCCTTAGTGTCCAAAGATGTGCAGGTTAGGTGGATTAGCCATGCTAAATTGTCCCTTAGTGTTTAAAGATGTGTAGGTTAGGTGGATTGGCCATGCTAAATTGCCCCTTAGTGTCCAAAGATGTGCAGGTGAGGTGGATTGGCCATGCTAAATTGTCCCTTAATCAACCGAACCTGCACATTTTTCAGACTGTGGGAGGAAACTGGAGCACCCGGAGGAAACCCACGCAGACACGGGGAAAACATGCAGACTCCGCACAGACAGTGACCCAAGCCGGGAATCGAACCCGGGTCCCTGGCGCTGTGAGGCAGCAGTGCTTACCCTCTGTACCACAGTGCCGGATATAAATTTCATTCACTGATGTGTTAATGTAAGCCGACTTGTGACACGAAGAAATAAATAAAGACCCACATGGGAGCATTTATCGAACAAAGTTTATTTATGAACGCAGTTAAAATATAATGGAAAACAATTAGTGTTGCTTCATCAAATAGAGGACCAAAGCATGACACAGTATAACAGCTAGCTCTGTCTGTTGTTCCAATGTAATGATGTGGAGATGCCGGCGTTGGACTGGGGTAAACACAGTAAGAAGTTTAACAACACCAGGTTAAAGTCCAACAGGTTTATTTGGTAGCAAATGCCATTCGCTTTTGGAGCGCTGCTCCTTCGTCAGATTTCCACTCCATCTGATGAAGGAGCAGCGCTCCGAAAGCTAATGGCATTTGCTCCCTAATAAACCTGTTGGACTTTAACCTGGTGTTGTTAAAACTCTTGCTGTGTTCCAATGTAAAGCAACCCCTTAGACATACAAAGAACAAAGAAAATTACAGCACAGGAACAGGCCCTTCGGCCCTCCTGCACCGTCCATGCTGCCCCCGACTGAACTAAAACCCCCTCCCCTTCCGGGGACCGTATCCCTCTATTCCCATCCCATTCATGGATTTGTCAAGACGCCCCTTAAAACTCACTATCGTATCCGCTTCCACTCCCTCCCCCGGCAGCGAGTTCCAGGCACCCACCACCCTCTGTGTACAAAATCTGCCTCGTACATCTCCTTTAAACCTTGCCCCTTGCACCTTAAACCTGTGCCCCCCGAGTAACTGACTCTTCCACCCTGGGGAAAAGCTTCTGATGATCCACTCTGTCCCTCATAATCTTGTAGACTTCTATCAGGTCTCCCCTCAACCTCCGTCGCTCCAGTGAGAACAAACCAAGTTTCTCCAACCTCTCCTCATAGCTAATGCCCCCCATACCAGGCAACATCCTGGTGAATCTTTCCTGTACCCTCTCCAAAGCCTCCACATCCTTCTGGTAGTGCGGCGACCAGAATTGTACACAATACACCCTCCTTCAGACTAAACCGAGACTCGCGTGGGGCATTTAAATGAGCGAATAAATCTTCCAGATCCCCTAACAGCCCCTGATGACCTGCACTGCGCCCCTCAGATTCATTTGGCCCAAGTCCCAAATGCAGGGGGTGGTCCCTTTAAGAGCTATGGCGGGAAACGCCTTTTCTCAAAACCAGGCGCTGGGGCCACCGTAGGGGGAGGGATCCAGTGCGCAGACGCGGAAGTGGAGAACCCGGAAGCGAATCAGAACCCGGAAGTAACAGTCAGAGCTCCCAGTTTAAACCCTGTGGCATTTTACAGATGATTGCTGAGACCTTTCTCCACCTGCTTCACTGTTAAAGGTGTTTTTATCAACTTTCAACCATTCTCAAGATGTTTTATCAACTTTAAACAATCTTCAAGGTGTCTTTATCAAATTTGTATCATTTTAAATATTTTTTAATGAAATTTAAGCAATTTTGAAGTTTTTAAATCAAAATTTAAGCACTTTTAAACATTTTAAATCAAGTTTAAGCAATTCTTAATATTTTAAATCAAATTTAAGCAAGTTTTAAGATTTTTGACCAAATTTAAGCAATTTATAAAAAATTTTAACTAAATTTAAGCAATTTTTAAGATTTTTAACCAAATTTAAGCAATTTGTAATTTTTAAATTAAATTTGAGCAATTTATAAGATTTTTAACCAAATTTAAGCAATTTTAAAGATTTTTTTAACGCATTTAAGAATTTTTGATATTTTTATGAAATTTAAGCAATTTTATATGTTTCTATTTTTAAAGCTTATGAATTTTAAGCAGTTTCCAAGGTGTTTTATCGCTTTGATTTGATTTATTATTGTCTCGTGTATTGGGATACAGTGAAAAGTATTGTTTCTTGCATGCTGTACAGACAAAGCATACCGTTCATAGAGAAGGAAAGGAGAGGGTGCAGAATGTAGCGTTACAGTCACAGCTCGGGTGTAGAGAAAGATCAACTTAATATAAGGTCGGTCCATTCGAAACTCTGACAGCAGCAGGGAAGAAGCTGTTCTTGAGTCGGTCGGTACGTGACCTCAGACTTTTGTATCTTTTTCCCGATGGAAGAAGGTGGAAGAGAGAATGTCCGGGGTGCGTGGGGGGGGTCCTTGATTATGCCGGCTGCTTTTCCCCGAGGCAGCGGGAAGTGTAGACAGAGTCAATGGATGGGAGGCTGGGTTTGCGTGATGGGATTGGGCTACATTCACGACCCTTTGTAGTTCCTTGCGGTCTTGGGCAGAGCAGGAGCCCCAGACCGAGCTGTGATACACCCGGAAAGGATGCTTTCTATGGGGCATCTGTAAAAGTTGGTGAGAGTCGTAGCGGACATGCTGAATTTAGTTAAGGTGTTTTATGAATTCTGAACAGTTTTGAAGGAGTTTTGTGTTTGCAGTTTTTTTAATCCGCCTTTTCTGAGCCAGGTATTTTGTTGTTTTTGATTTACAACGTAATCAGATTGCAGAAGAGGATCTCCACTCGATCCCCTTTGGATGGGAACGCCTTGAGTAGGATTGATAATTAAACAACTACCCCTTCCGCTTGTCCCCACAAGAGGCGCTATTGGCTGGTTTTGGGGATGCGTGGGTTATTGAGGGAGGGAGATAGATCGGGCTCGAGGCGAACATGTATAAAGAATGAGGCAGAGAGAGAGGTGGAGAGCGGGCGGGGAAGTGGAACTGAACCCACTATCGGATCAGCCATGATCTTATTGAATGGCGGGGCAGGCTCGAGGGGCTGGATGGCCTACTCCTGCTCCTATTTCTTATGTTCTTATGAGGTTTAGGGATTGAATTTCAGAACTTAGGGACACCTCCCCGGGCAGCTGAAGGCACGGCCGCCAATGGCGGAGCGATGGGAATCGGGGGATGCACGAGAGGCCGGAATTGTAGAGATCTCGCAGGGTCGTAGGAGGTTACAGAGATAGGGAGGGGTGTAGGGGGCTGGAGGGGGTTACAGAGATAGGGAGGGGTGTAGGGGGCTGGAGGGGGTGTAGGGGGCTGGAGGAGGTTACAGAGATAGGGAGGGGGTGTAGGGGCTGGAAGGGGTTACAGAGATAGGGAGGGGGTGTAGGGGGCTGGAGGGGGTTACAGAGATAGGGAGGGGTGTAGGGGGCTGGAGGGGGTTACAGAGATAGGGAGGGGTGTAGGGGGCTGGAGGGGGTGTAGGGGGCTGGAGGAGGTTACAGAGATAGGGAGGGGGTGTAGGGGCTGGAGGAGGTTACAGAGATAGGGAGGGGGTGTAGGGGCTGGAGGAGGTTACAGAGATAGGGAGGGGTGTAGGGGGCTGGAGGAGGTTACAGAGATAGGGAGGGGGTGTAGGGGGCTGGAGGAGGTTACAGAGATAGGGAGGGGTGTAGGGGCTGGAGGGGGTTACAGAGATAGGGAGGGGGTGTAGGGGCTGGAGGAGGGTTACAGAGATAGGGAGGGGTGTAGGGGCTGGAGGAGGTTACAGAGATAGGGAGGGGGTGTAGGGGCTGGAGGAGGGTTACAGAGATAGGGAGGGGTGTCGGGGCTGGAGGGGGTTACAGAGATAGGGAGGGGGTGTAGGGGCTGGAGGAGGTTACAGAGATAGGGAGGGGGTGTAGGGGCTGGAGGAGGTTACAGAGATAGGGAGGGGGTGTAGGGGCTGGAGGGGGTTACAGAGATAGGGAGGGGGTGTAGGGGCTGGAGGAGGTTACAGAGATAGGGAGGGGGTGTAGGGGGCTGGAGGAGGTTACAGAGATAGGGAGGGGGTGTAGGGGCTGGAGGGGGTTACAGAGATAGGGAGGGGGTGTAGGGGCTGGAGGGGGTTACAGAGATAGGGAGGGGGTGTAGGGGGCTGGAGGGGGTTACAGAGATAGGGAGGGGGTGTAGGGGGCTGGAGGGGGTTACAGAGATAGGGAGGGGGTGTAGGGGGCTGGAGGAGGTTACAGAGATAGGGAGGGGGTGTAGGGGCTGGAGGAGGTTACAGAGATAGGGAGGGGGTGTAGGGGGCTGGAGGGGGTTACAGAGATAGGGAGGGGGTGTAGGGGCTGGAGGAGGTTACAGAGATAGGGAGGGGGTGTAGGGGCTGGAGGAGGTTACAGAGATAGGGAGGGGGTGTAGGGGGCTGGAGGAGGTTACAGAGATAGGGAGGGGGTGTAGGGGGCTGGGGGAGGTTACAGAGATAGGGAGGGGGTGTCGGGGCTGGAGGAGGTTACAGAGATAGGGAGGGGGTGTAGGGGGCTGGAGGAGGTTACAGAGAGAGGGAGGGGGTGTAGGGGGCTGGAGGAGGTTACAGAGAGAGGGAGGGGGTGTAGGGGGCTGGAGGAGGTTACAGAGATAGGGAGGGGTGTAGGGGCTGGAGGGGGTTACAGAGATAGGGAGGGGGTGTAGGGGGCTGGAGGGGGTTACAGAGAGAGGGAGGGGGTGTAGGGGAGCTGGAGGAGGTTACAGAGATAGGGAGGGGGTGTAGGGGGCTGGAGGGGGTTACAGAGAGAGGGAGGGGGTGTAGGGGGCTGGAGGAGGTTACAGAGATAGGGAGGGGTGTAGGGGCTGGAGGGGGTTACAGAGATAGGGAGGGGGTGTAGGGGGCTGGAGGGGGTTACAGAGAGAGGGAGGGGGTGTAGGGGGCTGGAGGGGGTTACAGAGAGAGGGAGGGGGTGTAGGGGCTGGAGGAGGTTACAGAGATAGGGAGGGGTGTAGGGGCTGGAGGAGGTTACAGAGATAGGGAGGGGGTGTAGGGGCTGGGGGAGGTTACAGAGATAGGGAGGGGGTGTAGGGGGCTGGAGGAGGTTACAGAGAGAGGGAGGGGGTGTAGGGGCTGGAGGGGGTTACAGAGATAGGGAGGGGGTGTAGGGGGCTGGAGGAGGTTACAGAGATAGGGAGGGGTGTAGGGGCTGGAGGAGGTTACAGAGATAGGGAGGGGTGTAGGGGGCTGGAGGAGGTTACAGAGATAGGGAGGGGGTGTAGGGGGCTGGAGGAGGTTACAGAGATAGGGAGGGGGTGTAGGGGCTGGAGGGGGTTACAGAGATAGGGAGGGGGTGTAGGGGCTGGAGGAGGTTACAGAGATAGGGAGGGGGTGTAGGGGCTGGAGGGGGTTACAGAGATAGGGAGGGGTGTAGGGGCTGGAGGAGGTTACAGAGATAGGGAGGGGGTGTAGGGGCTGGAGGGGGTTACAGAGATAGGGAGGGGGTGTAGGGGGCTGGAGGAGGTTACAGAGATAGGGAGGGGTGTAGGGGCTGGAGGAGGTTACAGAGATAGGGAGGGGTGTAGGGGGCTGGAGGAGGTTACAGAGATAGGGAGGGGTGTAGGGGCTGGAGGAGGTTACAGAGATAGGGAGGGGGTGTAGGGGGCTGGAGGGGGTTACAGAGATAGGGAGGGGTGTAGGGGCTGGAGGAGGTTACAGAGATAGGGAGGGGTGTAGGGGCTGGAGGAGGTTACAGAGATAGGGAGGGGTGTAGGGGGCTGGAGGAGGTTACAGAGATAGGGAGGGGGTGTAGGGGGCTGGAGGGGGTTACAGAGAGAGGGAGGGGGTGTAGGGGCTGGAGGAGGTTACAGAGATAGGGGGGGTGTAGGGGGCTGGAGGAGGTTACAGAGATTGGGAGGGGTGTAGGGGCTGGAGGAGGTTACAGAGATAGGGAGGGGTGTAGGGGCTGGAGGAGGTTACAGAGAGAGGGAGGGGGTGTAGGGGCTGGAGGAGGTTACAGAGATAGGGAGGGGGTGTAGGGGCTGGAGGAGGTTACAGAGATAGGGCGGGGGTGTAGGGGGCTGGAGGAGGTTACAGAGATAGGGAGGGGGTGAAGGGGGCTGGAGGGGGTTACAGAGATAGGGAGGGGGTGTAGGGGGCTGGAGGGGGTTACAGAGATAGGGAGGGGGTGTAGGGGGCTGGAGGAGGTTACAGAGATAGGGAGGGGTGTAGGGGGCTGGAGGAGGTTACAGAGATAGGGAGGGGGTGTAGGGGCTGGAGGGGGTTACAGAGATAGGGAGGGGGTGTAGGGGGCTGGAGGGGGTTACAGAGATAGGGAGGGGTGTAGGGGTTGGAGGAGGTTACAGAGATAGGGAGGGGTGTAGGGGCTGGAGGAGGTTACAGAGATAGGGAGGGGTGTAGGTGTTGGAGGAGGTTACAGAGATAGGGAGGGGGTGTAGGGGGCTGGAGGAGGTTACAGAGATAGGGAGGGGGTGTAGGGGGCTGGAGGAGGTTACAGAGATAGGGAGGGGTGTAGGGGTTGGAGGAGGTTACAGAGATAGGGAGGGGGTGTAGGGGGCTGGAGGAGGTTACAGAGATAGGGAGGGGTGTAGGGGGCTGGAGGAGGTTACAGAGATAGGGAGGGGTGTAGGGGCTGGAGGAGGTTACAGAGATAGGGAGGGGTGTAGGGGCTGGAGGAGGTTACAGAGATAGGGAGGGGGTGTAGGGGCTGGAGGAGGTTACAGAGATAGGGAGGGGGTGTAAGGGCTGGAGGAGGTTACAGAGATAGGGAGGGGGTGTAGGGGGCTGGAGGGGGTTACAGAGATAGGGAGGGGGTGTAGGGGACTGGAGGAGGTTACAGAGATAGGGAGGGGTGTAGGGGCTGGAGGGGGTTACAGAGATAGGGAGGGGGTGTAGGGGGCTGGAGGGGGTTACAGAGATAGGGAGGGGTGTAGGGGGCTGGAGGAGGTTACAGAGATAGGGAGGGGGTGTAGGGGGCTGGAGGAGGTTACAGAGATAGGGAGGGGGTGTAGGGGGCAGGAGGAGGTTACAGAGATAGGGAGGGGTGTAGGGGGCAGGAGGAGGTTACAGAGATAGGGAGGGGGTGTAGGGGGCTGGAGGAGGTTACAGAGATAGGGAGGGGGTGTAGGGGCTGGACGAGGTTACAGAGATAGGGAGGGGGTGTAGGGGGCTGGAGGAGGTTACAGAGATAGGGAGGGGGTGTAGGGGGCTGGAGGAGGTTACAGAGATAGGGAGGGGTGTAGGGGGCTGGAGGAGGTTACAGAGATAGGGAGGGGGTGTAGGGGGCTGGAGGAGGTTACAGAGATAGGGAGGGGGTGTAGGGGGCTGGAGGAGGTTACAGAGATAGGGAGGGGGTGTAGGGGGAGGTTACAGAGATAGGGAGGGGGAATTTGGTTGGAGACTGAGGGAGAGAGGTTGGTGTGTGATGATACTGCCACCATGTTGGATTACCCTCTTCCTGCAGTAACTCTCTCTCTCTCGCTCAGTTCCAGATCTCTCTCGGACGCGTCCACCTTGTATGTTCCTGTCCAGGGGGCTGGGTCTCCTGCGACAGCCCACGCGACCCCTGATGGAGCTGGCCGGGGTGGTCTCGGTGCTCGAGGCCCTGGCTCCCCTCGCGCTGGCCGAGAGCTGGGATAATGTGGGTCTCCTGGTGGAGCCCACGCCCCCTCACCAGGTCCGCACCGTCCTGCTGACCAACGACCTAACGGAGGGAGTCCTGGAGGAGGCGCTGAGGGTCCGCGCGGAGCTCATTGTGTCCTATCACCCCCCACTCTTTCGCCCCCTCACCCGGCTCACCATGGCGAGCTGGAAGGAGCGCCTCGTGGTCCGTTCCCTAGAGAAGCGCGTGGCCATCTTCTCGCCCCACACCGCCATGGACGCCTCGCCTTGCGGAGTCAACGATTGGCTGGCTAAAGGACTTGGTAAGTCAACCCAACCACTCCAATCTACCAATCCCCGCACAGGGGCGAGGTTAGATACAGAGTAAAGCTCCCTCTACACTGTCCCCCATCAAACACTCCCAGGACAGGGACAGCACGGGGTTCGATACAGAGTAAAGCTCCCTCTACACTGTCCCCCATCAAACACTCCCAGGACAGGGACAGCACGGGGTTCGATACAGAGTAAAGCTCCCTCTACACTGTCCCCCATCAAACACTCCCAGGACAGGTACAGCACGGGGTTAGATACAGAGTAAAGCTCCCTCTACACTGTCCCCCATCAAACACTCTCAGGACAGGTACAGCACGGGGTTAGATACAGAGTAAAGCTCCCTCTACACTGTCCCCCATCAAACACTCTCAGGACAGGTACAGCACGGGGTTAGATACAGAGTAAAGCTCCCTCTACACTGTCCCCCATCAAACACTCCCAGGACAGGGACAGCACGGGGTTAGATACAGAGTAAAGCTCCCTCTGCACTGTCCCCCATCAAACACTCCCAGGACAGGTACAGCACGGGTTAGATACAGAGTAAAGCTCCCTCTACACTGTCCCCATCAAACACTCCCAGGACAGGTACAGCACGGGGTTAGATACAGAGTAAAGCTCCCTCTACACTGTCCCCATCAAACACTCCCAGGACAGGTACAGCACGGGGTTAGATACAGAGTAAAGCTCCCTCTACACTGTCCCCCATCAAACACTCCCAGGACAGGGACAGCATGGGGTTAGATACAGAGTAAAGCTCCCTCGACACTGTCCCCATCAAACGCTCCCAGGACAGGTACAGCACGGGGTTAGATACAGAGTAAAGCTCCCTCTACACTGCCCCCATCAAACACTCCCAGGACAGGTACAGCACGGGGTTAGATACAGAGTAAAGCTCCCTCTACACTGTCCCCATCAAACACTCCCAGGACAGGTACAGCACGGGGTTAGATACAGAGTAAAGCTCCCTCTACACTGTCCCCATCAAACACTCCCAGGACAGGTACAGCACGGGGTTAGATACCGAGTAAAGCTCCCTCTACACTGTCCCCCATCAAACACTCCCAGGACAGGTACAGCACGGGGTTAGATACAGAGTAAAGCTCCCTCTACACTGTCCCCATCAAACACTCCCAGGACAGGTACAGCACGGGGTTAGATACCGAGTAAAGCTCCCTCTACACTGTCTATCTCTCTCTCTGGGACAGGCGAGTGCTCCACGGTTCCCCTCTCGATGTCGGTGGGTGATTCTTTGGTGAATCCGGGATCGCATCGGTTGGAAGTCACTCTCCGGATGGATTGGATACTTCCTTTCTCACGGAGCTGGAATCTCTGGATGGAGTGTGTGTCACTCTGCTGCCTCTGAGGTGTGTCCTCCCGTCGAGAGGGAGATGGAGCGGGGGGGAGCGAGGTAGGGAGGGAGGTG
>NW_027591868.1:17500-71283 GCF_964213995.1 Mustelus asterias | reverse complement strand
AATTTGAATTCAATTAAAAATTCCTAGAATTAAGAATCTACTGATTGTCAATTGTTGGAAAAACCCACCTGGTTCACTAATGTCCTTTAGGGAAGGAAATCTGCCGTCCTTACCTGGTCTGGCCTACATGTGACTCCAGAGCCACAGCAATGTGGTTGACTCTCAACTGTCCTCAGGCAACTAGGAATGGGCAATAAATGCTGGCCCAACCAGCGACGCCCGTGTCCCACAAACAAATAAACAAAAAAAACCAATTCAAATCAAAAGTCCACAGCTTTGAATCCAGGGAGTCCGGCCCTGTCAGGATTTTACACTTTTCAATTAGATCCCCTCTCATTCTTCCAAATCCAGTGAATACAGGCCCAGTCGACCCAATCGCTCCTCAGACAACAATCCAGCCATCCCAGGAATCAGCCAGGTGAACCTTTGCTACACTGGAGAGATACGAGGTTTTGTCGGTAACTCTAACCTGTGTTACAGGCAGATACACTTTAAATAAATTCTAGTTCAATGTAAATACACGTCAGCAATTGAATAAAGGTCAGGAAGTGGATCTGAGACAGCATATTCACCACAAACTGTGAAATATTAAAAAATAAATTGCTGCACTGAGATCACTGGCTGTTGGAGGGAGATTTGATCAAAGCTCAATTTGGAACTAAATTCAGTGTTAATGAAAACTGCTGTTAAATTCCACACCCTTCACCCGAGACCAATCACCGTGCATCGCAGAACCAATCTCAACATTTCCATTTCTCCCTCATATCACCTCTCTCTAATCCTCTCTCTCTCTAATCCTCTCTCTCTCTCTAATCCTCACTCTCTCTAATCCTCACTCTCTCTCTCTAATCCTCTCTCTCTCTCTAATCCTCACTCTCTCTAATCCTCTCTCTCTCTCTAATCCTCTCTCTCTCTACTCCTCTCTCTCTCTAATCCTCCCTCTCTCTCTCTAATCCTCTCTCTCTCTAATCCTCTCTCTCTAATCCTCTCTCTCTCTCACTAATCCTCTCTCTCTCTCTAATCCTCACTCTCTCTCTCTAACCCTCACTCTCTCTCTCTAATCCTCTCTCTCTAATCCTCTCTCTCTCTCTAATCCTCTCTCTCTAATCCTCTCTCTCTCTAATCCTCTCTCTCTCTACTCCTCTCTCTCTCTTCCTCCCTCTCTCTCTCTAATCCTCTCTCTCTAATCCTCTCTCTCTAATCCTCTCTCTCTCTCACTAATCCTCTCTCTCTCTCTAATCCTCACTCTCTCTCTCTAACCCTCACTCTCTCTCTCTAATCCTCTCTCTCTAATCCTCTCTCTCTCTCTAATCCTCTCTCTCTAATCCTCTCTCTCTCTCACTAATCCTCTCTCTCTAATCCTCTCTCCCTCTCTAATCCTCACCCTCTCTCTCTAATCCTCACTCTCTCTCTCTAACCCTCACTCTCTCTCTCTAATCCTCTCTCTCTCTCTCTCTAATCCTCTCTCTCTCTCTCTCTCTCTCTAATCCTCTCTCTCTCTAATCCTCTCTCTCTCTCTCTAATCCTCTCTCTCTCTCTCTAATCCTCTCTCTCTCTAATCCTCTCTCTCTCTCTAATCCTCACTCTCTCTCTCTAATCCTCACTCTCTCTCTCTAATCCTCACTCTCTCTCTCTAATCCTCACTCGCTCTCTCTAACCCTCACTCTCTCTCTAATCCTCTCTCTCTCTCTAATCCTCACTCTCTCTCTCTAATCCTCACTCTCTCTCTCTAATCCTCACTCTCTCTCTCTAATCCTCACTCTCTCTCTCTAATCCTCACTCGCTCTCTCTAACCCTCACTCTCTCTCTAATCCTCTCTCTCTCTCTCTCTCTAACCCTCTCTCTCTCTAATCCTCCCTCTCTCTCTCTCCTCCTCTCTTTCTTTCTCTCCCCACTGGGTCACTCCTCCTCCTCTCCTCCTCTGTCCCTCTCTCTATTCAGCCCGGCACTCTGCACTGTTCTGGGCCCAGGGGGTAAGGTTTGGGAAAGTTCCCCTGAACCCGATGGAATGTTGACAGTGATTATTTTTCCCCAGGACTCGGAGAGAAGATGTGATGAGTGTCAGAGTAAAAGAACCCGGTGTGCCGACAGAGAGGGAACATCAGAATAGGACAGGAAAATCAGCACCTCACCCCGGGTGACCCAGGGCACAGACTCTCCCACCCCCCTACCCCACCCCCAGCTCCCCGAGGGGAGGAGCGACAGGGAGGGAGAGGTGAGGGAGTGGGGCTGGGTGTGGGGGAGGTTTTGATTTGATTTGATTTATTTTTGTCACATGTATTAGTATACAGTGAAAAGTATTGTTTCTTGGGCGTTATACAGACAAAGCATACCGTTCATAGAGAAGGAAAGGAGAGAGTGCAGAATGTAGTGTTATGATCATAGCTAGGGTGGAGAGAAAGATCAACTTAATGCGAGGTAAGTCCATTCGAAAGTCTGACAGCAGCAGGGAAGAAGCTGTTCTTGAGTCGGTCGGTACGTGACCTCAGACTTTTGTATCTTTTTCCAGACGGAAGAAGGTGGAAGAGAGAATGTCCGGAGTGAGTGGGGTCCTTAATTATGCTGGCTGCTTTTCCCGAGGCAGCGGGAAGTGTAGACAGAGTCAATGGGTGGGAAGCTGGTTTGCGTGATGGATTGGGCTTCATTCACGATCCTTTTTAGTTTCTTGCAGTCTTGGGCAGAGCAGGAGCCAGACCAAGCTGTGATACAACCAGAAAGAATGCTTTCTATGGTGCAGAAGTTGGTTAGAGTCGCCTCCTGAGGAAGAAGAGGCTTTGGTGGGCTTTCTTAACTATAGTGTCGGCATGGGGGGACCAGGACAGGTTGTTGGTGATAGGGACACCTAAAAACGTGAAGCTCTCGACACTTTCTACTTCGTCCCCATTGATGTGGACAGGGGCATGTTCTCCTTTACGCTTCCTGAAGTCGATGACAATCTTCTTCGTTTTGTTGACATTGAGTTGTGGGGATTGACGGAGGTAGGGGAGGTGGGGGGTCGGGGGGAGCGGGAAGCGGGGGGGAGGTGAGGTGAGGTGGGGGGGAGTGGAGGTGTGGAGAATGTGAGGGCGGGGGTCTGAGTGGGAGGAGGAGAAGGGACTCCCCCATCACTCCTCCCATCCCACCACTCTACACTCCTCATGTCCAATCCCCGCCCCCTGCTGCAGATACACAGAAAGATCCCACTCCATTTCTCCCCAGGGGGTGGGACAGCTCAGTGTAGAGAGGGGGAGAGAGAGGGAGTGTGTCAGTGGAATTGGAATAACAAATCCACGCTGAGGTAAACACTTGTGTTAAATAAGGGAGAGACAGCAGAAAGCAGTCAATTTATCATTCCGACCCAGAGATTCGCCCACTCATCCTGACTGATGATCATATTCCTGCCTTACAACCCTCGGAGATTTTCCCAATTCAATTTTACAACACGCACAGAAGGTGCAGACAATCTCCCCGGCACCCCCTTCATCCCAAACTGAATCATCTTCCCCCCGCAACTTTCCCCATTCAATATAGACAGTGCAGCACTCCCTCAGTACTGACCCTCTGACAGTGCAGCGCTCCCTCAGTACTGACCCTCTGACAGTGCGGCACTCCCTCAGTACTGACCCTCTGACAGTGCGGCACTCCCTCAGTACTGACCCTCTGACAGTGCGGCACTCCCTCAGTACTGACCCTCTGACAGTGCAGCACTCCCTCAGTACTGACCCTCTGACAGGGCGGCACTCCCTCAGTACTGACCCTCTGACAGTGCGGCACTCCCTCAGTACTGACCCTCTGACAGTGCAGCACTCCCTCAGTACTGACCCTCTGACAGTGCGGCACTCCCTCAGTACTGACCCTCTGACAGTGCAACACTCCCTCAGTACTGACCCTCTGACAGTGCAGCACTCCCTCAGTACTGACCCTCTGACAGTGTGGCACTCCCTTGGTACTGACCCTCTGACAGTGCAGCACTCCCTCAGTACTGACCCTCTGACAGTGCGGCACTCCCTCAGTACTGACCCTCTGACAGTGCAGCACTCCCTCAGTACTGACCCTCTGACAGTGCGGCACTCCCTCAGTACTGACCCTCTGACAGTGCGGCACTCCCTCAGTACTGACATTCTGACAGTGCGGCACTCCCTCAGTACTGACCCTCTGACAGTGCGGCACTCCCTTGGTACTGGCCCTCTGACAGTACAGCACTCCCTCAGCACTGACCCTCTGACAGTGCAGCACAAACAGTCCATGTCCAAATGCAACAAGATCTGGACAATATCCAGGCTTGGGTTGGCAAGTGACAAGTAACATTCGTGCCACACAAATGCCAGGCAAAGGCCATCAAGAGAGAGTCTAACCATCACCCCTTGATATTCAATGGCATCACCTCACGATCGACATCCTGGGGGGAGGGGGGGTGGTTACCATTAATCAGAAACTGAACTGGACCCAGCCACATAAACACTGCGGCAACAAGAGCAGATCAGAGGCTGGGAATATATTCCCTTTCACCGGGTAATGTTCCAATAATGACCACATCTCAATACTGTGAGGTTTTTTAGAAGGTTTTTTGTACAATAAACATTGATATCTTCTGGAACAGATACCAGGAATCCATATTTCTGTGATAAATACCACTGACATTATTGACAATGGGGATTTGCTATGTAAACAGGTCACGCTGCAGCACCCCCATGGGTGGGAGGGTGTAACTACAGCGTGACGTGTTTACATCAAAAGATTCCATTCGAGATGTTACCATGGGAACTTAGGACAAAAACAAAGTTTGAGTGAAAGTACGTAGGTATATGAGAGAATTTTTGCTTCACTGCTGATAATAGCGAGACCTGGAGAGGTGGGAACATCTTGTAGCCTTGGTAGAAAACAAGAATATATAAACCAAAATTTAATCACTTCACTTCAGCTCTGACCTCAGAATTCATAAAAAAATGTCAAGTTGTACTCTCTGCGTCAGTCCTTACTCCAGTCTCCATGGCAACCTCAACAGAATGATTCATTCTCCATCTTGGCTGACCCTTAGAAAACATAATTACACCATCCCTGTCAAACACTCCCAGGACAGGTACAGCACGGGGTTAGATACAGAGTAAAGCTCCCTCCACACTGTCCCCCATCAAACACTCCCAGGACAGGTACAGCACGGGGTTAGATACAGAGTAAAGCTCCCTCTACACTGTCCCCATCAAACACTCCCAGGACAGGTACAGCACGGGGTTAGATACAGAGTAAAGCTCCCTCTGCACTGTCCCCATCAAACACTCCCAGGACAGATACAGCACGGGGTTAGATACAGAGTAAAGCTCCCTCTACACTGTCCCCATCAAACACTGTAAGAGGTCTCACAACACCAGGTTAAAGTCCAACAGGTTTATTTGGTAGCAAAAGCCACACAAGCTTTCGGAGCGCTGCTCCTTCGTCAGGTGAGTGGGAATTCTGTTCACAAACAGGGCATACAGAGACACAAACTCAATTTACAAAATAATGTTTGGAATGCGAGTCTTTATAGGTAATCAAGTCTTCAAGGTACAGACAATGTGAGTGGAGAGAGGGTTAAGCACAGGTTAAAGAGATGTGTATTGTCTACAGACAGGACAGCAAGTGAGACTTTGCAAGACCAGGCAAGTCGGGGGCGTTACAGATAGTGTGACATGAACCCAGGATCCCGGTTTAGGCATCCTCATGTGTGCGGAACCTGGCTATCAGTTTCTGCTCAGCGATTCTGCGCTGTCGTGTGTCGCGAAGGCCGCCTTGGAGAAACACTCCCAGGACAGGTACAGCACGGGGTTAGATACAGAGTAAAGCTCCCTCTACACTGTCTCCATCAAACACTCCCAGGACAGGTACAGCACAGGATTGGATAGAGAGTAAAGCTCCCTCTACACTGTCCCCCATCAAACACTCCCAGGACAGGTACAGCATGAGGTTAGATACAGAGTAAAGCTCCCTCTATCCTGTCTTCATCAAACACTCCCAGGACAGGTACAGCACGGGGTTAGATACAGAGCAAAGCTCCATCTACACTGTCCCCCACCAAACACTCCCAGGACAGGTACAGCACGGGGTTAGATACAGAGTAAAGCTGCCTCTACACTGTCCCCATCAAACACTCCCAGGACAGGAACAGCACGGGGTTAGATACAGAGTAAAGCTCCATCTACACTGTCCCCATCAAACACTCCCAGGACAGGTACAGCACGGGGTTAGATACAGAGCAAAGCTCCATCTACACTGTCCCCATCAAACACTCCCAGGACAGGAACAGCACGGGGTTAGATACAGAGCAAAGCTCCATCTACACTGTCCCCCACCAAACACTCCCAGGACAGGTACAGCATGGGGTTAGATACAGAGTAAAGCTCCCTCTACACTGTCCCCATCAAACACTCCCAGGACAGGTACAGCACGGGGTTAGATACAGAGTAAAGCTCCCTCTACACTGTCCCCATCAAACACTCCCAGGACAGGTACAGCATGGGGTTAGATACAGAGTAAAGCTCCCTCTACACTGTTCCCATCAAACACTCCCAGGACAGGTACAGCACGGGGTTAGATACAGAGTAAAGCTCCCTCTACACTGTCCCCATCAAACACTCCCAGGACAGGAACAGCACGGGGTTAGATACAAAGTAAAGCTGCCTCTACACTGTCCCCATCAAACACTCCCAGGACAGGAACAGCACGGGGTGTGATACAGGGTAAAGCTGCCTCTATCAGCTGGGCTGTGACAATAATGTTTCTCATTGCTAAGCTGCTGATATTGAATGGAGCTATCGAGTGATGTGATAGTTAGCTCCTTACTGGTGTTAATAGCTGTTGTGTCGCTTTGCACTGTCTCTAACTCTGATATCTGTGGTGTTTGCCAAGTCTGTAGCTCCATGAAGTGACTGACACTGCTTGGTATGCCGAGGTTTTTTTGAAAGAATCTTGGCATGTGGGGAATGCCGGGGCTGAAGGGCAGCATTGTCATGGCTGTTTGACATCTGTACTGCATTCCAATATGCTGATCCCAGCGCTCGACCTCTGCGCCTTTCCAAACGCCTGCAACCCGGGCCCGTACGCCCACGCCGGAGTGACCTCTGACCCTGCCGGCCGTGCCACAGAAGGCCGCAAACGTGCCCTCCTACGGCAAGGCCGACCTTTGACCCAGGCCGCCAGCCCAGCAAATTACTCCATTCAGAATATTCCGGACACTTCGAATTCCGCAACTACCCCCCTGCCCTGCCCTGCCCAGTCAGATTCCTGACTCATTCACAAAGAATTCTCTGGGTATGCGTGCAAGATTCAGCTCCCCCTCGCCCCGCGGCCATGCCGATCCCACATCCGAGGCCTAGCAGAGTTTCAGAAGCCTGAGGCCTCTGGTGTTCCCCCCAAACCACTTGCCCTCGGACAACACCTAAATGTTCCTCAGTGCTAACTCCTTTGGTAGCAACATCCAATGTCATTTCGAATTGATTCCTTGACCTCTTGGGGTGGAGGAGAGTTTCGGTGTAACCCGGGATGAAACGGACCCCACGTGCGTTGTCAAGTAAAGAGTGTGAAGCCTCCCTTCGTTTCCTGTCAGGGGGAAGGGCGGGAGGACGAGGTTTCAGTCGGCAAGGAGACCGCCTGAGCAATTCCGTGCTGACATGTTCCCCCTCTCCCAGGGAGGGATTATGGCTCCTCTCTGTCCAAGACCGCAAGAAGCATTCTTTCTGGTTGTATCACAGCTTGGTCTGGGCTCCTGTCCTGTCCAAGGCTGCAAAAAACTACAAAGGGTCATGAATGTAGCCCAATCCATCACGCAAACCAACCTCCCATCCATTGACTCTGTCTACACTTCCCGCTGCCTCGGGAAAAGCAGCCAGCATAATTAAGGACCCCACGCACCCCGGACATTCTCTCTTCCACCTTCTTCCGTCTGGAAAAAGATACCAAAGTCTGAGGACATGTACCAACCGACTCAAGAACAGCTTCTTCCCTGCTGCCGTCAGACTTTTGAATGGACCTACCTCGCACTAAGTTGATCTTTCTCTACACCCTAGCTATGACTGTAACACTACATTCTGCACCCTCACCTTTTCCTTTCATACATACGGTATGCTTTATCTGTATAATGTGCATAAAATAATACTTTTCACTGCATCCCAATAATGTGACAACAATAAACCAAATTGGGGCGGCACGGTGTCACAGTGGTTAGCACTGCTGCCTCATGGCTCCAGGGACCCGGGTTTGATTCCCGGCTTGGGTCACTGTCTGTGTGGAGTCTGCACATTCTCCCCGTGTCTGCGTGGGTTTCCTCCGGGTGCTGCGGTTTCCTCCAAAGATGTGCGGGTTTGGTGGATTGGCCGTGCCAAATTGCCCCTTAGTGTCAGGGGGCTAGCAGGGTAAATGCATGGGGTTGTGGGGATAGGGCCTGGGTTGGATTGTGGTCGGTGCAGACTCGATGGGCCGAATGGCCTCCTGCACTGCAGGGATTCTACGATTCGATTCTATGAAATTAAATCAAAACAAAAAGAGAGAGAGAGATAGAGAGTGGGAAGGGAGAGAGGGAGAGGGAGAGGGAGATCGTCGCAGGAATACTCCCTGTGGTGCACTCCTGCCTCACTATGAGGTTTCTTGCTCTCAGGTAGAGGTGAACGAACTCACCCCCTCACCCCTCCCACCTGATTCGGACAGACATCCTCCTTCACTGTCACGGGGTCAAAGTCCCTCCCTAACAGCACTGTGGGTGGACCTACACCACAGCGACTGCAGCGAGTTGAAGGACGATGTGTTATTGTGCCAAACACATCACCAGGCCGGGATAATTAATTACAATACTTGGTTCTGCTTCAAGTCCCTCCTGGAATGTAGTTATCTCCGCAACTGTCAGCCTGGCTAATGGGAAATGAACTAAGTGAGGCTGGAACTCGCACAGAGGGACCATCCCTCCACCCCAACCACGGGACTGCAGCTATGCTGCCACCTGCCACCCACAAGCTGACAATCCAGCTCCAGATAGCTTACCAACAAAAACCTGGGCATCCAGACTGCACAGGCTCTCCGAAAATCCGTACTGACCCTCTGACAGTGCGGCACTCCCTCAGTACTGACCCTCTGACTGTGCGGCACTCCCTCAGCACTGACCCTCTGACAGTGCGGCACTCCCTCAGTACTGACCCTCTGACAGTGCAGCACTCCCTCAGTACTGACCCTCTGACAGTGCGGCACTCACTCAGTACTGACCCTCTGACAGGGCGGCACTCCCTCAGTACTGACCCTCTGACAGTGCAGCACTGCCTCAGTACTGACCCTCTGACAGTGCGGCACTCGCTCAGTACTGACCCTCTGACAGTGCGGCACTCTCTCAGTACTGACCCTCTGACAGTGTGGCACTCCCTCAGTACTGACCCTCTGACAGTGCGGCACTCCCTCAGTACTGACCCTCTGACAGTGTAGCACTCCCTCAGTACTGACCCTCTGACAGTGCAGCACTCCCTCAGCACTGACCCTCTGACAGTGGGACACTCCCTCAGTACTGACCCTCTGACAGTGCGGCACTCCCTCAGTACTGAACCTCTGACAGTGCGGCACTCCCTCAGTACTGACCCTCTGACAGTGCGGCACTCCCTCAGTACTGACCCTCTGACAGTGCGGCACTGCCTCAGTACTGACCCTCTGACAGTGCGGCACTCCCTCAGTACTGACCCTCTGACAGTGCGGCACTCCCTCAGTACTGACCCTCTGACAGTGCAGCACTCCCTCAGTACTGACCCTCTGACAGTGCAGCACTCCCTCAATACTGACCCTCTGACAGTGCAGCGCTCCTTCAGTACTGACCCTCTGACAGTGTGGCACTCCCTCAGTACTGACCCTCTGACAGTGCGGCACTTCCTCAGTCCTGACCCTCTGACAGTGCGGCACTCCCTCAGTACTGACCCTCTGACAGTGCAGCACTCCCTCAATACTGACCCTCTGACAGTGCAGCGCTCCTTCAGTACTGACCCTCTGACAGTGTGGCACTCCCTCAGTACTGACCCTCTGACAGTGCGGCACTTCCTCAGTCCTGACCCTCTGACAGTGCGGCACTCCCTCAGTACTGACCCTCTGACAGTGTGGCACTTCCTCAGTCCTGACCCTCTGACACTGCGGCACTCCCTCAGTACTACTCTGCGACAGGCTGCGTGAGGCTTGTGAGGTGGGTCTTGAACTCATGACTTTTCTCCTTGGAGGGGAGGGAGGTGGGCAGTGAGCCAGGACTGAGTCGAAACAGAAAGCTACGCTGCCGGAGTGCAAATCAAATCAGGCTAAATATCCGATCATTGCTCTGTGGGAATCTCCGAGAGATGAAATATGGATAATTGGCGGGGTGTCCCAGTAGCTGTGGAAACCACAGAGGGATGAGAATGAGCATTGAGTTCAAGTACAGAGCGGTGGATTTCATGGTTTATTCAGTACTGCTGGAGTTAAGAGCCTCGGCCAGATACTAAGAGAGCGACGTTTGAGGAATCGTGATGTCCAACTAACTACCTTTGGAACAGCGAGAAAGTGCTGTCTCCCACCCCCAGGCTGAGTGAGAGAGTCTCACTCCCCTGTTAGTGAGCCGCCGGTTACGCTTGCTGGGGTAAAGCCTGGAGATCTGTGGACTGCAAATCTCCCTGAACCTCATTTTTACGGATGCACGACGGAAAGCATTCTTTCTGGTTGTATCACAGCTTGGTACATCTCCTGTTCTGTCCAAGGCTGCAAAAAACTACAAAGGGTTGTGAATGTAGCCCAATCCATCACGCAAACCAGCCTCCCATCCATTGACTCTGTCTATACTTCCCGCTGCCTCGGAAAAGCAGCCAGCATAATCAAGGACCCCACGCACCCCGCACATTCTCTCTTCCACCTTCTTCCATTGGGAAAAAGATACAAAAGTCTGAGGTCACGTACCAACCGACTCAAGAACAGCTTCTACCCTGCTGCCATCAGAGTTTTGAATGGACCTACCTTATAGAATCTACAGTGCAGAAGAAGGCCATTTGGCCCATCGAGTCTGCAACGATAACAATCCCGCCCAGGTCCTACCCCCGTTATCCCATGCATTTACCCTAGCTCATCCCCCTGACACTAAAGGGCAATTTAGCACGGCCAATCAACCTAACCCGCACATCTTTGAACGATGAGAGGAAACCAGAGCACCCGGAGGAAACCCACGCAGACACGGGGAGAACGTGCAGACTCCACACAGACAGTGACCCAAGCCGGGAATCGAACCTGGGTCCCTGGCGCTGTGAGGCAGCCGTGCTAACCCACTGTGACACCATGCTGCCCTGGCTATGTTTGTGACACTACATTCTGCACTCTCTCCTTTCCTTCTCCACTATGTACTCTATGAAAGGTATGCTTTGTCTGTATAGTGCACTAGAAACAAATACACGCGATGATAATAAACCAATCAATCGATCAGTTTCATTGCACAGAGTGGCAGGGAGGAGTTGGCAGGGTGGGGGGGGCGGTGGTGAGGAGGCGGGGGGAGGGGTGAGGAGACCGGGGGGTGAGGAGGTGGGGGGAGGGGTGAGAAGGCAGGCGGGGGGGGGGGGGTGAGGAGGCGGGGGAGGGGTGAGGAGGCGGGGGGGGTGAGGAGGCGGGGGGGGCTGAGGAGGCGGGGGGGGTGAGGAGGTGGGGGGTGAGGAGGCGGGGGGAGGGGTGAGGAGGTGGGGGGAGGGGTGAGGAGGTGGGGGGAGGGGTGAGGAGGTGGGGGGAGGGGTGAGGAGGCGGGGGGAGGGGTGAGGAGGCGGGGGGAGGGGTGAGGAGGCGGGGGGAGGGGTGAGGAGGTGGGGGGAGGGGTGAGGAGGCGGGGGGAGGGGTGAGGAGGTGGGGGGAGGGGTGAGGAGGCGGGGGGAGGGGTGAGGAGGTGGGGGGAGCGGTGAGGAGGCGGGGGGAGGGGTGAGGAGGCGGGGGGAGCGGTGAGGAGGCGGGGGAGAGGTGAAGAGGCGGGGGATTGAGGAGGCGGGGGGAGAGGTGAAGAGGCGGGGGATTGAGGAGGTGGGGGGAGGGGTGAGGAGGCGGGGGATTGAGGAGGCGGGGGGAGGGGTGTGGAGGCGGGGGATTGAGGAGGTGGGGGGAGGGGTGAGGAGGCAGGGGAGGGGTGAGGAGGCGGGGAGGGGTGAAGAGGTGGGGGGTGAGGAGGCGGGGGAGGGGTGAGGAGGCTGGGAGGGGTGAAGAGGCGGGGGGTGAGGAGGCGGGGGAGGGGTGAGAAGGCAGGCGGGGGGATGAGGAGGTGGAGGGGTGAGGCGGTGGGGTGGGGGATGAGGAGGTGGGGGGATGAGGAGGTGGGGGGGTGAGGCGGTGGGGGGGGGATGAGGAGGTGGGGGGAGGGGTGAGAAGGCAGGCGGGGGGGGGTGAGGAGGCGGGGGGAGGGGTGAGGAGGCGGGGGGAGGGGTGAGGAGGCAGGGGAGGGGTGAGGAGGCGGGGGGGAGGGGTGAGGAGGCGGGGGAGGGGTGAGGAGGCGGGGGAGGGGTGAGGAGGTGGGGGGAGGGGTGAGGAGGCGGGGGTGAGGAGGTGGGGGGAGGGGTGAGGAGGTGGGGGGAGGGGTGAGGAGGCGGGGGGAGGGGTGAGGAGGTGGGGGGAGGGGTGAGGAGGCAGGGGGAGGGGTGAGGAGGCGGGGGAGGGGGGAGGAAGCGGGGGGAGGGGTGAGGAGGCGGGGAGGGGTGAGGAGGCGGGGGGGTGAGGAGGCGGGGGGGTGAGGAGGCGGGGGGGTGAGGAGGCGGGGGGGTGAGGAGGCGGGGGGGTGAGGAGGCGGGGGGGTGAGGAGGCGGGGGGGTGAGGAGGCGGGGGGGTGAGGAGGCGGGGGGGTGAGGAGGCGGGGGGGTGAGGAGGCGGGGGGGGGTGAGGAGGCGGGGGGGTGAGGAGGCGGGGGGGTGAGAAGGCGGGGGGGTGAGAAGGCGGGGGGGTGAGAAGGCGGGGGGGGTGAGGAGGCGGGGGGGTGAGGAGGCGGGGGGGTGAGGAGGCGGGGGGGTGAGGAGGCGGGGGGGTGAGGAGGCGGGGGGGGTGAGAAGGCGGGGGGGTGAGAAGGCGGGGGGGGTGAGGAGGCGGGGGGGTGAGGAGGCGGGGGGGTGAGAAGGCGGGGGGGTGAGAAGGCGGGGGGGTGAGAAGGCGGGGGGGGTGAGGAGGCGGGGGGGTGAGGAGGCGGGGGGAGGGGTGAGGAGGCAGTGGGGGGGCGTGCAGGCTAAACATGGAGACAATCATCTTTGCTGGTTTCCCAATGCCCTGGGAGTCACTGTGTTTATACGGCCGGGTCCAGTTCAGTTTCTGGTCAATGATAACCCCCAGGATGTTGATAGTGGGGGATTGAGTGATGGTGATGCCATTGAAGGCCAAGGGGGAAATGGTTCGATTGCTTCTTATTGGAGGTAGTCACTGACTGGCATTGGTGCGGCACGAATATCCTGATAGAAAGGATATTATTGAACTAGAAAGAGTGCAGCAAAGATTTACTAGGATGCTCCCGGGATTTGATGGTTTGGGTTATAGGGAGAGGCTGGATAGACTGGGACTTTTTTCCCTGGAGCGTAGGAGGTTGAAGGGTGATTCTTATAGAGGTCTATAAAATAATAAGGGGAATAGATCAGCTAGATAGTCAATATCTTTTCCCAAAGGTAGGGGAGTCTAAAACTAGGGGGCATTGGTTGAAGGTGAGAGGGGAGAGATACAAAAGGGTCCAGAGGGGCAATTGTTTCACACAGAGGGTGGTGAGTGTCTGGAACGAGCTGCCAGAGGCAGTAGTAGAGGGGGGTACAATTTTGTCTTTTAAAAAGCATTTAGACAGTTACACGGGTAAGATGGGATCGAGGGATATGGGCCAAATGCGAGCAACTGGGACGAGCTTAGTGGTTTAAAAAAAGGGGCGGCATGGACAAGTTGGGCCAAAGGGCCTGTTTCCATGCTGTAAACCTCGATGACTCCATGAATGTTACTTGCCACTTGTCAGCCCAAGCCTGGATATTGTCCAGATCTTGTTTTGTTTGAACATGGACTGCTTCAGTATCTGAGGAGTGGCGAATGATGCTGAACATTGTGCAATCATCGGCGAACATCCCATTGAATAGATCTGATGGACAGGCTGCAAAGAGTGTGTGGGGTCTGAGGGACACGGATGAGTGTGGGGGAGGTGGGGGGAATTCATGAACAGAGATCTTTGATGGCGACAGGACTTGAGAGAGTGCTTACAAAGCATATCGGAGCCTCGGTTTTGTAAATCACAGAATCCTTACAGTGCAGAAGGAGGCCATTTGGCCCTTCAAGTCTACACCGACCACAATCTCACCCAGACCCTATTCCCATAATCCCACACACTTACCCTCCTCATCCCCCTGACACTAAGGGGAAACTTAGCACGGCCAATGTAACCCGCACATCTTTGGACTGTGGGAGGAAACCGGAGCACCAGGAGGAAACCCACGCAGACACGGGGAGAATGTGCAAACTCCACACAGACAGTGACCCAAGCCGGGAATCGAACCCGGGTCCCGAGCGCTGTGAGGCAGCAGTGTTAACCACTGCACCAACATACAGATGTCAGCACACATTTGGAATATTGTGAGCAGTTTTGGGCCCCGTATCTAAGGAAGGATGTACTGATCTTGGAGAGGGTCCAGAGGAGGTTTGCGAGAAAGATCCCTGGAATGAAAGGCTTGATGTATGTGGAGCGTCTGTGGACTCTGGGTCTGTACTCGATGGAGTTTAGAAGGATGGGGGGATCTTATTGAAACTTAAAGATTGATGAAAGACCTGGATAAAGCGGACATGGGGAAGATGTTTCCATTGGTAGGAGAGACGAGGATCCGAGGGCACAGCCTCAGAGTAAAGAGACGACCCTTTAGAACTGAGATGAGGAGGAATTTCTTCAGCCAGAGGGTGGTGAATCTGTGGAACTCATTGCCACAGAGAAGGCCGGGTCATCGGGTGTCTTTAGGACAGCGATAGATAGGTTCTTGATCAATAAGGGGATCAAAGGTCATGGGGAAAAGGCGAGATGATTGCACAGTGGTGGATGGCACGGTAGCACAGTGGTTATCACTGCTGCCTCACAGCGCCAGGGACCCGGGTTCAATTCCAGCCTCGGGTCACTGTCTGTGTGGAGTTTGCACATTCTCCCCATGTCTGCGTGGGTTTCCTCCGGGTGCTCCGGTTTCCTCCCACAGCCCAAAGATGTGCGGGTTAGGTTGATTGGCCGTGCTAAATTGACACTTAGTGTCAGGGGGGTTTAGGGGGTTAAATATATGGGGTTGCGGGGATAAGACCTGGGTGGGACTGTTGTCAGTGCAGTCTCGATGGGCTGAATGGCCTCCATCTGCGCTGTAGGGATTCTATGATTGCTATGAACGGGGTTGAGAAACTTACTGGCTGTGATTGAACGGTGGAGCAGATTGGATGGGCCGAATGGCCTAATTCCGCTCCTGTATCTTATGGTCTCCAGTTCTGAGCCTCACCCTTTTGGAAATGGGCGCGGGGGGTGCGAGCGGGCGGCGAGGGGGGAATTCTCCTGCTTACTGTCAGCGATCAATCGAAGAGATATTCCAGGTTGAAGCGGCCCTGTCTCTGAGAAAGAAACCGGCAGTAACAGCCAGTGATTTATCAAAGCTTCTCAGCACAGGAATTAAACTCAGCCATTCCAGCATCAGGACGGCACTATTTTATGTCCCTGTTTCTCCCCCTCGGTTGGAAGGTAATAAAACCACGTTTATTGATGTCAATTATGGAACTGTCAGCACTGACACAAGATCTTACCATGTCTCACAGGGCAAGCTCTGAACCGATGCAGCAAGCCTCACACTAACTCAGCTATAATCCTCCTCCCTGCTCGCTCCTGCTCCCAGCAAGGAGCCATTCGGCCCATCGAGTGCCTGCCATCTCTCCACACACATATCCAATCGGTTCCCACCCCCCCCCGCCTCCCGCTCTCCCCTCCTATCTCGTTCCGCAGGTTCCCTCCAGATCCCATCCAATTTCTCTCTTCGAAATCATTCACCAACTATCCCCGCACCGTTACTCCCCACCCAATCCTGCCCCCACCACCCCACCCCCCGACCCCCACCCCCGCACCCCTGAACCGCACCTCCCCACCCCCTCCCCTCTGCTCCCCTTCCCACCCCCCTCATGGGAAGCAAGTTCCAGGTCCGCTCACTGAACAGGCAAAATTCTTCCTCACAACACAATCCCTCCAGCCGATCCTCTCCACCAACTCTCACCAATTCACTCTCACTGATTGTTACAGATGCCCCATGGAAAGCATTCTTTCTGGTTGTATCACAGCTTGGTATGGGCCCCTGCTCTGCCCAAAACCACAAGGAACTACAAAAGGTCGTGAATGAAGCCCAGTCCATCACTCAAACCAGCCTCCCATCCATTGGCTCTGTCTACACTTCCCGCTGCCTCGGAAAAGCAGCCGGCATCATTAAGGACCCCACACATGTTGGACATTCTCTCTTCCACCTTCTTCCATCAGGAAAAAGATACAAAAGTCTGAGGTCACGTACCAACCGACTCAAGAACAGCTTCTTCTCTGCTGCCATCAGATTTTTGAATGGACCTACCTCGCATTAAGTTGATCTTTCTCTACACCCTTATTATGACTATACACTATATTCTGCACCCTCTCCTTTCCTTCTCCCCTGTGTACTCTATGAACGGTATGCTTTGTCTGTATAGCGCGCAAGGAACAATACTTTTCACTGTATACCAATACACGTGACAATAATAAATCAAATCAAATCAAAAACCTTCAATCTGTGTCCCTGTCCTGGTTCCTGCTTACAGGAACAACTTTCTTTCTCAATCTGATCCCAACTGAGGGATCCTGTGTATGCTGTAGCCCTGTTTGCTCCAATCTGTGCAAAGACTTCATTTTAAGAAATCTCTGTCTATACACAAAATTACATTTGAATGCTAGATCGTAGGAGTTAACTAACTCTGTGGGGGTTAACTAACTCTGCTGAGCTGACCAATTGTAGCTAACTTGACTGCATATAGAATCAGAAGGCATGATGGGTTTGCTAAAAAAACTGACTGCATTCCTGAAGGGTACACAATGCAGGCAAACAACAGCTTCCCATAACAGCAGATGTGTGGATTGTTTTTTCTAAACGGAGATAGCATGCGAAAAATACTTCCAATAACGAGATAAGGGTTGAAATATAGTTTGGATTTTAGAATGTGTGAGTTCAGTTCAAGTTCACTTCTGTTATTCGATAGGGCCAGGGCAGGAAGTCAGTTTCCGCTTCTTTGCTTCTATTGTGTTGATTCTTTAAATTCTTTTCAATAAAAGAAAATCACTAAAACTCGTCCCAGTGCGTATGTGTGTGTGTGTGTTTGAGTATAATTCATAATCTGTCTTCCTATTGTTGCTACCCCTCATCTCACAAATGAATGAATGGCCCCAACACCAACTTGGCCCCATTTTGTTCGCATCCATCACATTTACAGTCAGAAACAGGGGGATTTATAACGGGGAACAAAGAAATGGACGAGCAACTGAATACATACTTTGCTTCTATCTTCACAAAGGAGGACACAAATAAGGCACTAGAAATATTGGCGAACACAGGTCTTAGTGAGAGGGAGGAACGGAAGAAAATCAGCTTGTCGAATGAGGAACGGTTGAGGACTCTGGGTCTGTACTCGTTGGAGTTTAGAAGGATGAGGGGGGGGGACCTTATAGAAACTTACAGGATACGGCAAGGCCTGGATAGAGTGGACGTGGAGAGAATGTTTCCACTCGTAGGAAAAACTAGAACCAGAGGCACAACCTCAGGCTAAAGGGACGACCCTTGAAAACAGAGATGAGGAGGAATTTCTTCAGCCAGAGAGTGGTGAATCTGTGGAACTCTTTGCCGCAGAAGGCTGTGGAGGCCGGGTCATTGAGTGTGTTTAAGGCAGAGATAGATAGGTTCTTGATTAATAAGGGGATCAGGGGTTATGGGGAAAAGGCAGGAGAATGGGGATGAGAAAAAGAAAATTAGCCATGATTAAATGGCGGAGCAGACTCGATGGGCCGAGTGGCCTAATTCTGCTCCTATATCTTATGGTCTTATGGTATTAGTAGAGAAATGGGGTTGGGGAAATTGTTGGGATTGAAGGCGGATAAACCCCCAGGGCCTAAAAATCGACATCCCAGAGTACTTAATGAAGTGGCTCTAGAAATAGTGGATGCATTGGTGGCCATCTCCCAGGATTCTATAGACTCTGAAACAGTCCCTATGGATTGGAGGGTAGCTAATGTAACCCCTCTATTTAAAAAGGGAGTTAGAGAGAAAACAGGGAACGATAGACCAGTCAGCCTGACGTCAATAGTGAGGAAAATTCTGGAGTCCACTAACTAAGATTTAATTGCAGAGCAGTGACTAGGGGGGCATCACAGGGATCAGTGCTAGAACCCCAGCTATTCACATGACAGCTTAATGATTTGGAAGAGGGAAGTGAATGTATTATCTCTAAATGATACAAAGTTGGGTGGGAGGGTGAGCTGTGAGGAGGATGCAGAGATGCGTCAGCGTGATTTGGGCAGACTGAGTGTGCGGGCATCTGCATGGCAGATGCAGTATAATGTGGATAAATGTGAGGTTATCCACTTTGGTAGCAATAATAGGAAAGCAGATTATGAATTACACTCAAATACCCAGGACGGCATGGTGGCACAGTGGTTAGCACTGCTGCCTCACAACACCAGGGACCCAGGTTCGATTCCCAGCTTGGGTCACTGTCTGTGTGGAGTCTGCACATTCTCCCCGTGTCCACAGTCCCACCCAGGCATGGGTTTCCTCCGGATGCTCCGGTTTCCTCCCACACTCCAAAGATGTGTGGGTTAGGTGTATTGGCCATGCTAAATTTTCCCTTGGTGTCAGGGGGATTAGCTAGGGTAATTGCAAGGGGTTATAGGGATAGGGCCTGGGGTTATAGGGATAGGGCCTGGCTGGGATTGTGGTCGGTGCTGACTCGATGGGCCGAATGGCCTCCTTCTGCACTGTAGGATTCTATGATTCTATGATCTACACAAACATCTACACACAGGGGTACACACACACGGGTGCACACACACTCACACTCAAACATGGGTACACACACACACACAAACATGGCCACACACACCTACACATACAGGTATACACACAAACTAACTAACTAACACACACACACACAAACATGGGTATACACACACACACACACAGGTACACATACACACAGTCACACGCACACACAGTCACACGTACACACGGGTACACACAAACACACACACCAGCCCTTCCCAGTTGGGGGTGAATCATTCACACTCTATTTCGATGTAATTTGATCATTAAGAGGTGAATCTCTCTGTGGAACAGAGCTGTTGCTGTTTTGCGATGGGGGCGGCCCGCAGTCTGTCTCTCGACTCAGTGACTCACACGCCTTGCCAGCCTATCGCCTTGTCTGACTCTCTCATCAGCACACTTCAAAACAAATCGACTCTGGCACAGAGTAAACTTACCCGGGGCGCTCTGCGCACCAGGAACAGGACTGAGGGAGAGGCGTCTGGGCAGTTAGCACCCACACCCGGGCCAGCCGTTCCGAGGTTCATGTCCCACTCCAGACATTTCAGCACAGTGACCGGATCAGGGGGCGTTTCCATGGAGATAAAGAATTAAGTGAAATAATTTGGGAGAAAGTTCAGAGGAAGGAGATACTTGCTTTGGAGGGGGTGCAGCGAGGGGGTCACCAGATTGAACCCTGGGATGAGGGATGGTTCTGTGATGTGAGGCTGTGTAAATTGGATCAATATCCTCGGGGTTTCGAACAATGAGAGGGACCTGATTGAAATATTTAAATCTGGAACTCCATCTCCTCCGTCCCAAATAAATGTTTACAGATAACACCATAGAAAGCATTCTTTCTGGTTGTATCACAGCTTGGTCTGGCCCCTGCTCTGCCCAAGACCGCAAGGAACGACAAAAGTTTGTGAATGTAGCCCAATCCATCACGCAACGAGCCTCCCATCCATTGACTCTGTCTACACTTCCCGCTGCCTCGGGAAAAGCAGCCAGTATACTCAAGGACCCCACGCATCCCGGACATTCTCTCTTCCACCTTCTTCCATCGGGAAAAAGATACAAAAGTCTGAGGTCACGTACCAACCGACACAAGAACAGCTTCTTCCCTGCTGCTGTCAGACTTTTGAATGACCTACCTCGCATTAAGTTGATCTTTCTCTACACCCCAGCTTTGACTGTAACACTACATTCTTGCACTCTCTCGTTTCCTTTCTCTATGAACGGTATGCTTTGTCTGTGTAGCGCGCAAGAAACAATACTTTTCACTGTATGTTAATACATGTGACAATAATAAATCAAATCAAATCACTTTTGAGGCTGGCAGGAGGTTAATTGAAATGGTAAAAACTGGGGATCGATGGATTCTCGCTCTGATGAAGGGTCATCCAGACTCGAAACATTGGCTCGGACTTTAACCTGGTGTTGTGAGACTTCTTACAGGCTGTCAGACCCGCTGAGATTTTCCAGCATGTTTTGTTTTTATGTTGACAGATTTTTCTGTTGGGTGGGGGGGGGGGGGGGGGGAAGAGGTGGTGATGGGTGGGGGGGGGGGTTGGTTATGGAACCGAGGTGGGAAGATGGTGCTCCGATACAGAACAGCCAGGGTCTGATAGAACAGTACTACAGGCTCAAAGGGCTGAATGGCCGCCTCCTGGTTCCTATTGGAAACTAAAACCACTTTCTGGACTGTGCCTCAATCACTATCATCAGATCAGAAGAGAAAGGAGCAGGAGGAGGCCATTCGGTCCCTCACGCCTGCCCCGCCATTCGATAATATTATGCCCGATCGGATTGTGGTCTTACCCCACTTTCACCCTGACCCCTCCCCCATGACCCTTGACCCCACTTGTCAATCAAATCTCTCTCTCAGCCTCGAATCTATTCAATGAGCCACTCTATGGCGGGGGGAAGACTTCTTATCTCCATCTTCAATGGGAAATGCCAATGAGAGAAGAGAAGGAGAGATAGAGAGAGGCAGAGAGAGAGAGGCAGAGAGAGAGAGAGAGACAGAGAGAGAGAGAGACAGAGAGAGAGAGAAAGAGAGAGAGTGACAGAGAGTGATAGAGAGAGATCCAGAGAGAGAGAGAGAGACAGAGAGGGAGCGAGAGAGACAGAGAGGGAGAGAGACAGCGAGAGAAAGAGAGAGAGAGAGAGTGATAGAGAGAGAGAGAGAGACAGAGAGAGAGAGAGAGAGACAGAGAGAGAGCCAGAGAGAGAGAGTGAAAGAGAGCGAGTGACAGAGAGTGATAGAGAGAGAGAAAGAGAGAGAGTGACAGAGAGTGATAGAGAGAGAGACAGAGAGAGAGAGAGGCAGAGAGAGAGAGAAAGAGACAGAGAGGGAGCGAGAGAGACAGAGAGGGAGAGAGAGAGAGAGAGAGAGAGAGAGTGACAGAGAGGGAGAGAGAGAGACAGAGAGAGAGAGAGAGAGAAAGAGAGAGAGTGACAGAGAGTGATAGAGAGAGCGACAGAGACAGAGAGAGAGAAAGAGGCAGAGAGGGAGCGAGAGAGACAGAGAGGGAGAGAGAGAGACAGACAGAAAGGGAGAGAGAGAGACAGAGAGAGGAAAGTGAGCGAGAGAGAGGGAGACAGAGAGAGAGGCAGACAGAGAGCGAGAGAGACAGAGTGAGAGACAGAGAGACAGAGAGAGAGACAGAGAGAAAGATACAGAGCAGGAGACAAAGAGAGCGCACAACAAAGGGAGAAACAGAAGGAAAGAGAGAGAGAGTGGGATAGAGAGAACGGGAGAGGGAGACAGAGAGAGAAAGAGAGAGGGTGAAAGAGTGGGAGAAAGAGAAGCGAGATAAAGGGACAGAAATCGGGAGAGAGAGAAAGGGAGCAGAGAGAGAGAGCTCACACACATGGGACCGTTTACACTCCTGTTCTCTCACAATTAGGGTTACAGACAATCTCACAACAAGATGAAACTGTTAGGTATCTGTTCAGTGAAATCAACTGGAAACTCGAAGTGCCAGATCCAGTTAGCAGCCCCTGTATGCAGTGGAAGTGTGGAGGAAACACAGACACAGGGAGATGTCAGCAAGGAGTGTGTGGCCAGTGAGAGAGCAGAGACACACTGACCCCAGCACCAACACTGTCAATGTGACTTAACCCATCCCTATCGACGGGGAGTAGTCAGCACTTAACCCAACACATCACTGAGTATTAACGCTGCAGCTCCTGAGGGAGTGCTGCACTGTCAGAGGGTCAGTACTGAGGGAGTGCCGCAGTGTCAGAGGGTCAGTACTGAGGGAGTGCTGCACTGTCAGAGGGTCAGTGCTGAGGGAGTGCCGCACTGTCAGAGGGTCAGTGCTGAGGGAGTGCCGCACTGTCAGAGGGTCAGTACTGAGGGAGTGCCGCACTGTCAGAGGGTCAGTGCTGAGGGAGTGCCGCACTGTCAGAGGGTCAGTGCTGAGGGAGTGCCGCACTGTCAGAGGGTCAATACTGAGGGAGTGCCGCACTGTCAGAGGGTCAGTACTGAGGGAGTGCCGCACTGTCAGAGGGTCAGTACTGAGGGAGTGCCGCAGTGTCAGAGGGTCAGTACTGAGGGAGTGCCGCACTGTCAGAGGGTCAGTACTGAGGGAGTGCTGCACTGTCAGTGGGTCAGTACTGAGGGAGTGCCGCACTGTCAGAGGGTCAGTACTGAGGGAGTGCTGCACTGTCAGAGGGTCAGTACTGAGGGAGTGCTGCACTGTCAGAGGGTCAGTGCTGAGGGAGTGCCGCACTGTAAGAGGGTCAGTACTGAGGGAGTGCTGCACTGTCAGTGGGTCAGTACTGAGGGAGTGCCGCAGTGTCAGAGGGTCAGTACTGAGGGAGTGCCGCAGTGTCAGAGGGTCAGTACTGAGGGAGTGCCGCACTGTCAGAGGGTCAGTACTGAGGGAGTGCTGCACTGTCAGTGGGTCAGTACTGAGGGAGTGCTGCATTGTCAGAGGGTCAGTACTGAGGGAGTGTTGCACTGTCAGAGGGTCAGTACTGAAGGAGTGCTGCACTGTCAGAGGGTCAGTACTGAGGGAGTGCCGCACTGTCAGAGGGTCAGTACTGAGGGAGTGCCGCAATGTCAGAGGGTCAGTACTGAGGGAGTGCCGCACTGTCAGAGGGTCAGTACTGAGGGAGTGCCGCACTGTCAGAGGGTCAGTACAGAGGGAGTGCTGCACTGTCAGAGGGTCAGTACTGAGGGAGTGCTGCACTGTCAGTGGGTCAGTACTGAGGGAGTGCCGCACTGTCAGAGGGTCAGTGCTGAGGGAGTGCTGCACTGTCAGAGGGTCAATACTGAGGGAGTGCTGCACTGTCAGAGGGTCAGTACTGAGGGAGTGCCGCACTGTCAGAGGGTCAGTACTGAGGGAGTGTTGCACTGTCAGAGGGTCAGTACTGAGGGAGTGCCGCACTGTCAGTGGGTCAGTACTGAGGGAGTGCCGCACTGTCAGAGGGTCAGTGCTGAGGGACTGCCGCACTGTCAGAGGGTCAGTACTGAGGGAGTGCCGCACTGTCAGAGGGTCAGTACTGAGGGAGTGTTGCACTGTCAGAGGGTCAGTACTGAGGGAGTGCCGCACTGTCAGAGGGTCAGTACTGAGGGAGTGCCGCACTGTCAGAGGGTCAGTACTGAGGGAGTGCTGCACTGTCAGAGGGTCAGTACTGAGGGAGTGCTGCACTGTCAGAGGGTCAGTGCTGAGGGAGTGCCGCATTGTCAGAGGGTCAGTACTGAGGGAGTGCTGCACTGTCAGTGGGTCAGTACTGAGGGAGTGCCGCAGTGTCAGAGGGTCAGTACTGAGGGAGTGCCGCAGTGTCAGAGGGTCAGTACTGAGGGAGTGCCGCACTGTCAGAGGGTCAGTGCTGAGGGAGTGCTGCACTGTCAGTGGGTCAGTACTGAGGGAGTGCCGCACTGTCAGAGGGTCAGTACTGAGGGAGTGCTGCACTGTCAGTGGGTCAGTACTGAGGGAGTGCCGCACTGTCAGAGGGTCAGTACTGAGGGAGTGCTGCACTGTCAGAGGGTCAGTACTGAGGGAGTGCTGCACTGTCAGAGGGTCAGTGCTGAGGGAGTGCCGCACTGTAAGAGGGTCAGTACTGAGGGAGTGCTGCACTGTCAGTGGGTCAGTACTGAGGGAGTGCCGCAGTGTCAGAGGGTCAGTACTGAGGGAGTGCCGCAGTGTCAGAGGGTCAGTACTGAGGGAGTGCCGCACTGTCAGAGGGTCAGTACTGAGGGAGTGCTGCACTGTCAGTGGGTCAGTACTGAGGGAGTGCTGCATTGTCAGAGGGTCAGTACTGAGGGAGTGTTGCACTGTCAGAGGGTCAGTACTGAAGGAGTGCTGCACTGTCAGAGGGTCAGTACTGAGGGAGTGCCGCACTGTCAGAGGGTCAGTACTGAGGGAGTGCCGCAATGTCAGAGGGTCAGTACTGAGGGAGTGCCGCACTGTCAGAGGGTCAGTACTGAGGGAGTGCCGCACTGTCAGAGGGTCAGTACAGAGGGAGTGCTGCACTGTCAGAGGGTCAGTACTGAGGGAGTGCTGCACTGTCAGTGGGTCAGTACTGAGGGAGTGCCGCACTGTCAGAGGGTCAGTGCTGAGGGAGTGCTGCACTGTCAGAGGGTCAATACTGAGGGAGTGCTGCACTGTCAGAGGGTCAGTACTGAGGGAGTGCCGCACTGTCAGAGGGTCAGTACTGAGGGAGTGTTGCACTGTCAGAGGGTCAGTACTGAGGGAGTGCCGCACTGTCAGTGGGTCAGTACTGAGGGAGTGCCGCACTGTCAGAGGGTCAGTGCTGAGGGACTGCCGCACTGTCAGAGGGTCAGTACTGAGGGAGTGCCGCACTGTCAGAGGGTCAGTACTGAGGGAGTGTTGCACTGTCAGAGGGTCAGTACTGAGGGAGTGCCGCACTGTCAGAGGGTCAGTACTGAGGGAGTGCCGCACTGTCAGAGGGTCAGTACTGAGGGAGTGCTGCACTGTCAGAGGGTCAGTACTGAGGGAGTGCTGCACTGTCAGAGGGTCAGTGCTGAGGGAGTGCCGCATTGTCAGAGGGTCAGTACTGAGGGAGTGCTGCACTGTCAGTGGGTCAGTACTGAGGGAGTGCCGCAGTGTCAGAGGGTCAGTACTGAGGGAGTGCCGCAGTGTCAGAGGGTCAGTACTGAGGGAGTGCCGCACTGTCAGAGGGTCAGTGCTGAGGGAGTGCTGCACTGTCAGTGGGTCAGTACTGAGGGAGTGCTGCATTGTCAGAGGGTCAGTACTGAAGGAGTGCTGCACTGTCAGTGGGTCAGTACTGAGGGAGTGCCGCACTGTCAGAGGGTCAGTACTGAGGGAGTGCCGCACTGTCAGAGGGTCAGTACTGAGGGAGTGCCGCACTGTCAGAGGGTCAGTACTGAGGGAGTGCCGCACTGTCAGAGGGTCAGTACTGAGGGAGTGCTGCACTGTCAGTGGGTCAGTACTGAGGGAGTGCCGCACTGTCAGAGGGTCAGTGCTGAGGGAGTGCTGCACTGTCAGAGGGTCAGTACTGAGGGAGTGCTGCATTGTCAGAGGGTCAGTACTGAGGGAGTGCCGCACTGTCAGAGGGTCAGTACTGAGGGAGTGTTGCACTGTCAGAGGGTCAGTACTGAGGGAGTGCCGCACTGTCAGTGGGTCAGTACTGAGGGAGTGCCGCACTGTCAGAGGGTCAGTGCTGAGGGAGTGCCGCACTGTCAGTGGGTCAGTACTGAGGGAGTCCCGCACTGTCAGTGGGTCAGTACTGAGGAAGTGCCGCACTGTCAGAGGGTCAGTACTGAGGGAGTGTTGCACTGTCAGAGGGTCAGTACTGAGGGAGTGCCGCACTGTCAGGGGGTCAGTACTGAGGGAGTGCTGCACTGTCAGAGGGTCAGTACTGAGGGAGTGCTGCACTGTCAGAGGGTCAGTACTGAGGGAGTGCCGCACTGTCAGAGGGTCAGTGCTGAGGGAGTGCCGCACTGTCAGAAGGTCTTGAAGTGGGTGTAAAAGATCCAACAGGTCTGGGGTGGGGGGGTGTTCTCTCCGAAGTCCTGGGGCCAGTGTTTATCCCGCAACCAACATCACTGAAAAAACCAGATGATTTGGGTCATTCTCACATTGCTGTGTGTGGGATCTTGCAGAGCATAAATTGGCTGCTGCGTTTCGTACATTAGAGCAGTGACTACGTGTCACATTTCTTGAATCGCTGATAAAATGCTTTGAGAAATTTAGACTAATTACAGGAACAATCTTAGTTCCTGAACATCTCTCCTGATAACATCAGTGAGTGGCTCTCTGAGTCTCATGGGAAAGGAGTCATTTCCTTATTTATTTACAGGATGTGGGCTGTCCCTGGCTGGGTCCAGCATTTATTGCCCATCCCTAATTGCCCCTTGAGAAGGTGGAGTGTGAGCCGCCATCTTGAACCCGCTGCAGTCCCTGAGGTGTAGATTCACCCACAGTGCTGTTAGGGAGGGAGTCCTCGGATTTAGACCCAATGACAGTGAAGGAACTGTTGATATATTTCCAAGTCGGGATGGTGAGTGACTCGGAGGGGAGCCTCCAGGTGGGGGTGTTCCCAGGTAACTGCTGCCCTTGTCCTTCTAGATGGTGGCGGTCGTGGGTTTGGAAGGTGCTGCCTAAGGAGCCTTGGTGAGATGCTGCAGTGCATCTTGTAGATGGTACACACGGCTGTCACTGTGCGTCGGGGGTGGAGGGAGTGAGTGTTTGTGGTTAGCGTGTCGATCAAGCGGGGCTGCTTTGTCCTGGGTGATGTCGAGCTTCTTGAGTGTTGTTGGAGCCACACCCATCCAGGCAAGTGGAGAGTGTTCCATCACACTCCTGACTTGTGTCCTTGGAGATAGTGTCTATCAGGCTTTGGGGAGTCAGGAGGTGAGTTACTCACGCAGGATTCCCAGCCTCTGACCTGCTCTGGTAGCCACTGTGTTTGTCTGGCTGGGTCCAATTCAGTTTCCGTTCAATGAAGTATTGATACGATGCTGACGGGGGGAGCGGGGGGGTCGTGGGAGGGGTGGTGGGGGTGCGGGGGGTGCTGTGGGGAGGTGGATTCTGTGGGGACAGACAGTGGGAGACAGGGACGAGAGGGAGAGTGTCTGTGCTGTAACTCTGATGAAGTAAGGAGTTAAACAGGTCCAATGCACTCAAATCTCTCTCCGCTCTTGTGGGAGTGCGCTCCACATACATTTACACAACCAGCGTTTTGATGTTGGGTCAATGTATCGCGGAGCAGAATTGCAATTGGAAACCTGCTCATTACACAACACGCTGGCCCAGGACGCCTCAATATAAATATTATACCTTTCTAATAGCCCGAAGCACTGCTGTTCCTGCCAATGTCACATCAGTGGCACTGCAAACTCAATTATAACACCTCCACCACTAACAGCGACAGCTCGCGGCCTGAGCTCTGACAACTTTATTAAGAACAGCAGAATTGTGAGTTCTGTAGGTGTTAGAGTCAAGGCTACGCTTCATTCCTGTGTGTCAGCTCCAGAGGCAGATCATCAGTCAGAGAGCCAGACTTCCTGAACACTCGTCCAGGGCTGGAAACAATTCTCAATTCAGGCACCCACTGTGAGGTACAACCTCTACACTGTCCCCATCAAACACTACAGCACGGGGTTAGATACAGAGTAAAGCTCCCTCTACACTGTCCCCATCAAACACTACAGCACGGGGTAAGATACAGAGTAAAACTCCCTCTACACTGTCCCCATCAAACACTACAGCACGGGGTAAGATACAGAGTAAAACTCCCTCTACACTGCCCCCATCAAACACTCCCAGGACAGGTACAGCACGGGGTTAGATACAGAGTAAAACTCCCTCTACACTGTCCCCATCAAACACTCCCAGGACAGGTACAGCACGGGGTTAGCTACAGAGTAAAGCTCCCTCTACACTGTCCCCATCAAACTCTCTCAGGACAGGTACAGCATGGGGTTGGATACAGAGTAAAGCTCCCTCTACACTGTCCCCCATCAAACACTCCCAGGACAGGTACAGCACGGGGTTAGATACAGAGTAAAGCTCCCTCTACACTGTCCCCCATCAAACAATCCCAGGACAGGTACAGCACGGGGTTAGATACAGAGTAAAGCTCCCTCTACACTGTCCCCCATCAAACACTCCCAGGACAGGTGTGATAGCACAGTGGTTAGCACTGCTGCCTCACAGTGCCAGGGACCTGGGTCACAGTCTGTTTGGGTTCACTGAGGGAGATTTTAGCATGGCCGATGCACCAAAACAACACGTCTTTCGGACTGTGGGAGGGAACTGGAGAACGAGTGTAAACTGGCTGTAAATTGGGAGAGGGGAGTGTGCAGCGGGACCTGGGTGTCCTTGTGCACCAGTCACTGAAGGTAAGCATGCAGGTGCAGCAGGCGGTAAAGAAGGCAAATGGTATGTTGCCCTTCACTGCGAGAGGTTTCGAGTACAGGAGCAGGATGTGTTGTTGCAATTATACAGGGTCTTGGTGAGGCCACACCTAGAGTATTGTGTGCAGTTTTGGTCTCCTTTTCTGAGGAAGGATGTTCTTGCTCTCGAGGGAGCGCAGCGAAGGTTTACCAGGCTGATCCCGGAGATGGCGGGACTGATGTATGAGGAGAGATTGACTAGGTTAGGATTGTTTTCACTGGAGTTCAGACTCTAACAGGGATAGGCAGGATAGATGCAGGGAGGATGTTCCCAATGGTGAGGGAGTCCAGAACCAGGGATCACAGTCTGAGGATTTGGTGTGGACCATTTAGGACGGAGATGAGGAGACATTTCTTCACCCAGAGAGTGGTGAGCCTGTGGAATTCATTACCACAGGAAGTAGTTGATGCCAAAACATTGAATGTATTCAAGAGGCGGCTGGATACAGCACTTGGGGCGAATGGGATCAAAGGTTATGGGGAGAAAGTGGGATTAGGCTATTGAGTTGGACGATCAGCCATGATTGTAATGAATGGTGGAGCAGGCTCGAAGGGCCGAATGGCCTCCTCCTGCTCCTATCTTTAATGTTTCTATAACCCGGAGGAAACCCACGCAGACACGGGGAAAATGTGCAGATTCCGCACAGACTGTGACCTGAGCTGGGAACTGAACCCCGGCTCCCAGCGCTGTGAGGCAACAGTGCGAACCACCGTGCCACACTTCTGATAGGGTCAACGTAGAGAAGAGGTTTCTGCTTGTGGGACAGGGGGGCGATCGATACGCGACAGTCACTAATAAATCCAATGGGGAATTCAGGAGAAATTTCTTTACCCGGAGAGTGGGGGAGAATGTGGGACTCGCTCCCGCAGGGAGTGGGGAGAATGTGGGACTCACTCCCAGGGGGGAGTGGGGAGAATGTGGGACTCACTCCCATGGGAAGTGGGGAGAATGTGGGACTTGCTCCCACGGGGAGTGGGGAGAATATGGGACTTGCTCCCACGGGGAGTGGGGAGAATGTGGGACTCGCTCCCACGGGGAGTGGGGAGAATGTGGGACTCGCTCCCACGGGGAGTGGGGAGAATGTGGGACTCGCTCCAACAGGGAGTGGGGGGAATGTGGGACTCGCTCCCATGGGGGAGTGGGGAGAATGTGGGACTCGCTCCCACGGGGAGTGGGGAGAATGTGGGACTCGCTCCCACGGGGAGTGGGGAGAATGTGGGACTCGCTCCCACGGGGAGTGGGGAGAATGTGGGACTCGCTCCAACAGGGAGTGGGGAGAATGTGGGACTCACTCCCATGGGAAGTGGGGAGAATGTGGGACTCACTCCCATGGGGGAGTGGGGAGAATGTGGGACTCGCTCCCACAGGGAGTGGGGAGAATGTGGGACTCGCTCCCACGGGGAGTGGGGAGAATGTGAGACATGCTCCCACGGGGAGTGGGGAGAATGTGGGACTCGCTCCCATGGGGAGTGGGAGGAATGTGGGACTCACTCCCGCAAGCAGTGGGGAGAATGTGGGACTCGCTCCCACGGGGAGTGGGGAGAATGTGGGACTCGCTCCCACGGGGAGTGGGGAGAATGTGGGACTCACTCCCATGGGAGTGGGGAGAATGTGGGACTCACTCCCATGGGGGAGTGGGAATAATGTGGGACTCACTCCCACGGGGAGTGCGCAGAATGTGGGACTCGCTCCCATGGGGGAGTGGGAATAATGTGGGACTCACTCCCACGGGGAGTGGGGTGAATGTGGGACTCACTCCCACGGGGAGTGGGGTGAATGTGGGACTCACTCCCATGGGGAGCGGTTGTGGTGAATTATATCGATGTATTTAAGCGAGAAACTGGATAAACACATGAGGGAGAAAGGAATAGAAGGAGACGGTGATGGGGGGGAGATGAAGAGGGGGGTGGGGAGGAGGCTGGTGCGGGACAGGGAGACGGGCATGGAGCAGAGGGAGCCGAATGGCCTGTTTCCGAGTATTCCCTCACCCCTCACTCACGCAGGAGAGAAAACCCCAGGTGCACAAACACCCTGGGCATATTCCTGTTCCTGAAAAGCCACAGGAGCCAAGCTGGGATGTCATTTGTCCCTCTGGCAACCAATCACACTCAGAGAACAGGGAGAGAGAGAGAGAAGGCATGAATAATTTAGCTAGGCCCGCAGGACACAATTCCAGCTTCATGTTCATGAAAGGCAGCCTGCCACAGCTCAAGGACTGACTAAAACTCATGGAATATCTCCTCTGCTCGGGATCACTCAGAGAACCTGCTTCTCAAACTGACTATTCTCTCCCGTTTGATCCCCTAACTCAGCAATTTGACGGTTTGCTGGTGTTCCTGGAACATTCCCAATTGCAGGTGTCAAGATAACTCGATAAGACTGCTTTAAAAAGCACACACTCTCCATTTGACTGCGTCGCTAGATCCCACAGCATGAATTCAGGGATATTTGTGCAAAGCTCATTCCGTTAATCCCCAGTTAAAACTCCCAGGCAGCCTGTGTGTGAGAGCAACGTTCCATTCACTTCATAGCACAACAGGCAAACTTCAGCCCACACTCCGGGGTCAGTACTGAGGGAGTGCCGTACTGTCAGAGGGTCAGTACTGAGGGAGTGCCGCACTGTCAGAGGCTCAGTACTGAGGGAGTGCTGCACTGTCAGAGGGTCAGTGCTGAGGGAGTGCCGCACTGTCAGAGGGTCAGTACTGAGGGAGTGCTGCACTGTCAGAGGGTCAGTACTGAGGGAGTGCTGCACTGTCAGAGGGTCAGTACTGAGGGAGTGCCGCACTGTCAGAGGCTCAGTGCTGAGGGAGTGCTGCACTGTCAGAGGGTCAGTACTGAGGGAGTGCCGCACTGTCAGAGGGTCAGTACTGAGGGAGTGCCGCACTGTCAGAGGCTCAGTGCTGAGGGAGTGCTGCACTGTCAGAGGGTCAGTGCTGAGGGAGTGCCGCACTGTCAGAGGGTCAGTGCTGAGGGAGTGCTGCACTGTCAGAGGGTCAGTGCTGAGGGAGTGCCGCACTGCCAGAGGGTCAGTACTGAGGGAGTGCCGCACTGCCAGAGGGTCAGTACTGAGGGAGTGCCGCACTGTCAGAGGGTCAGTACTGAGGGAGTGCCACACTGTCAGAGGGTCAGTACTGAGGGAGTGCCGCACTGTCAGAGGGCCAGTACTGAGGGAGCGCTGCACTGTCAGAGGGTCAGTACTGAGGGAGTGTCACACTGTCAGAGGGCCAGTACTGAGCGAGTGCCGCACTGTCAGAGGGTCAGTACTGAGGGAGTGCCACACTGTCAGAGGGTCAGTACTGAGGGAGTGCCGCACTGTCAGAGGGCCAGTACTGAGGGAGCGCTGCACTGTCAGAGGGTCAGTACTGAGGGAGTGTCACACTGTCAGAGGGCCAGTACTGAGGGAGCGCTGCACTGTCAGAGGGTCAGTACTGAGGGAGTGCCGCACTGTCAGAGGGTCAGTACTGAGGGAGTGCTGCACTGTCAGAGGGTCAGTGCTGAGGGAGTGCTGCACTGTGAGAGGGTCAGTACTGAGGGAGTGCCGCACTGTCAGAGGGTCAGTCCTGAGGGAGTGCCGCACTGTCAGAGGGTCAGTACTGAGGGAGCGCCGCACTGTCAGAGGGTCAGTACTGAGGGAGTGTAGCACTGTCAGAGGGTCAGTACTGAGGGAGTGCCGCACTGTCAGAGGGTCAGTACTGAGGGAGTGCCGCACTGTCAGAGGGTCAGTACTGAGGGAGTGCCGTACTGCCAGAGGGTCAGTACTGAGGGAGTGCCGTACTGTCAGAGGGTCAGTACTGAGGGAGCGCTGCACTGTCAGAGGGTCAGTACTGAGGGAGTGCTGCACTGTCAGAGGGTCAGTACTGAGGGAGTGCCGCACTGTCAGAGGGTCAGTACTGAGGGAGTGCCGCACTGTCAGAGGGTCAGTGCTGAGGGAGTGCTGCACTGTCAGAGGGTCAGTACTGAGGGAGCGCTGCACTGTCAGAGGGTCAGTACTGAGGGAGTGCCGCACTGTCAGAGAGTCAGTACTGAGGGAGTGCCGCACTGTCAGAGGGTCAGTACTGAGGGAGTGCCGCACTGTCAGAGGGTCAGTACTGAGGGAGTGCCGCACTGTCAGAGGGTCAGTACTGAGGGAGTGCTGCACTGTCAGAGGGTCAGTGCTGAGGGAGTGCTGCACTGTGAGAGGGTCAGTACTGAGGGAGTGCCGCACTGTCAGAGGGTCAGTCCTGAGGGAGTGCCGCACTGTCAGAGGGTCAGTACTGAGGGAGCGCCGCACTGTCAGAGGGTCAGTACTGAGGGAGTGTAGCACTGTCAGAGGGTCAGTACTGAGGGAGTGCCGCACTGTCAGAGGGTCAGTACTGAGGGAGTGCCGCACTGTCAGAGGGTCAGTACTGAGGGAGTGCCGTACTGCCAGAGGGTCAGTACTGAGGGAGTGCCGTACTGTCAGAGGGTCAGTACTGAGGGAGCGCTGCACTGTCAGAGGGTCAGTACTGAGGGAGTGCTGCACTGTCAGAGGGTCAGTACTGAGGGAGTGCCGCACTGTCAGAGGGTCAGTACTGAGGGAGTGCCGCACTGTCAGAGGGTCAGTGCTGAGGGAGTGCTGCACTGTCAGAGGGTCAGTACTGAGGGAGCGCTGCACTGTCAGAGGGTCAGTACTGAGGGAGTGCCGCACTGTCAGAGAGTCAGTACTGAGGGAGTGCCGCACTGTCAGAGGGTCAGTACTGAGGGAGTGCCGCACTGTCAGAGGGTCAGTACTGAGGGAGTGCTGCACTGAATTAGATGCCGAATTCTGGGTGAGATGTTAAAATCAGGCCCCTGTGGATGTGTTATGGGCCTGTGCTATAATCTCAGTGCGAATTCCGAGGTGAAATACCCCCGCTCTCATGGTGAATATTTAACCCTAAATTAATCAAGGACAGCATGAATGTGGTGTTTGTCGGAGATTACTGCAGATAAATTGTCTCCTGTGTTTCCCACAATGTAACAGCGGCCACATCAACAAAGGCCTTCATTGGTTGCAGTGGTGAGTATGTTCCAGACATCTTCGCTGGAAGGCCTCAGGGCTCTGATTGGTGCATTGTGGGGGGATTCTCAAGGATGTTCCTGATCATTCATTATCACCTCACCAGGGAGCAGGTGGCCAAGGTCCGATTTTATTCCTCGGAACATCGGAGAATGAAAGAGTGACGTTCGTGAGGTGTGCAAAATCATGAGGGGCAGAAATAGGATGAACGCACATAGTCTTTTCCCAGAGAAGGGGAATTGAAAACTGGAGGGCATAGGTTGAAGGTGAGAGGGGAAAGATTTAAAAGGGACCTGAGGGGCAACCTCTTCACACAGAGGGTGGTGTGGATATGGAATAAGCTGCCAGAGAAAGTGGTTGAGGCAGCTTCAACATTTAGAAAGCTTTTGGATAAGTACATAGATGGGAAAGGATTCGAAGGATAAGGGCCACATGCGGGCAATTGGGACGAGCTGGGAGGGCACCATGGTCAGCATTGACCAGATGGGCTGAAGGGCCTGTTTCTATGCTGTATTACTCTCTGATATGATGTGGAGGCTTTGGAGAGGGTACAAAAAAGATTTACCAGGATGTTGCCTGGTATGGAGGGCATTAGCTATGAGGAGAGGTTGGAGAAACTTATAAATTGGAGTATCGAGTATAAAAGTTGGAGTGTTATGGTAAGGTTATATAAGGCATCGGTGAGGCCGAATTTAGAGTATCGTGTACAGTTTTGGTCACCTAGTTACAGGAAGGACGTAAATAAGGTTGAAAGAGTGCAGAGAAGGTTCACAAGGATGTTGCCGGGACTTGAGAAGCTGAGTTACAGAGAGAGATTGAATAGGTTGGGACTTTATTCCCTGGAGCGTAGAAGAATGAGGGGAGATTTGATAGAGGTGTATAAGATTTTGATGGGTATAGATAGAGTGAATGCAAGCAGGCTTTTTCCGCTGAGGCTCGGGGAGAAAAAAACCAGAGGGCATGGGTTAAGGGTGAAAGGAGAAAAGTTTAAAGGGAATATTAGGGGGGGCTTCTTCACGCAGAGAGTGGTGGGAGTGTGGAATGAGCTGCCGGATAAAGTGGTCAATGCGGGGTCACTTTTAACATTTAAAACTTGGATGGGTTCATGGATGAGAGGGGTGTGGAGGGATATGGTCCAAGTGCAGGTCGGTGGGACGAGGCAAAACATGGTTCGGCACAGACAAGAAGGGCCAAAAGGCCTGTTTCTGAGCTGTAATTTTCTATGGTTCTATGGTTTTATGGTAAACTTGGTTTGTTCTCACTGGAACGACGGAGGTTGAGGGGCGACCTGATAGAAGTCTACAAGATTATGAGGGGCATGGACAGAGTGGATAGTGAGAAGCTTTTTCCCAAGGTGGAAGAGTCAATTACTAGGGGGCACAGGTTTAAGATGCGAGGGGGAAGGTTTAAAGGAGATGTACGAGGCAAGTTTTTTATACAGAGGGTGTTGGGTGCCTGGAACTCGCTGCGGGGGGAAGTAGTGGAAGCAGATACAATAGTGAGTTTTAAGGGGCGTCTGGACAAATACATGAATAGGATGGGAATAGAGGGATATGGTCCCCGGAAGGATAGGGGGTTTCAGTTAAGTCGGGCAGCATGGTCGGTGCAGGCTTGGAGGGCCGAAGGGCCTGTTCCTGTGCTGTAATTTTCTTTGTTCTTTGACATTAAGACTTTCCCCGTATCCCTGTACGTTTTCCCTGGGGATGGGAACACAGACGTTCCTGATTCTGTTGCCAATTTACAATCGGAACAACTTCTGTGCTGCTAATTTTTCTCGAATTTTGAAATCTCGCTGTGATAACTTCAGTGTGAAAATCAGCCGAAGACAACTAATTCCTCATTAAAAATGATTCAGACTACATCATAACTGTGCGATCACATCTATTTATAAACATCTTACCTCATAGTTTCAGCCTCGTACAGGTCTGATGTCCACGACAGGCTTGTGTTACTCAGAGACAGGAGTAGGCCCCATTAAGCCCCTCGAGCCTGTTACACAGGAACAGGAGGAGGCCATTCAGCCCCTCGAGCCTGTTACACAGGAACAGGAGGAGGCCCTATTCAGCCCCTCGAGCCTGTTACACAGGAACAGGAGGAGGCCCCATTCAGCCCCCCTCGAGCCTGTTACACAGGAACAGGAGGAGGCCCCATTCAGCCCCTCAAGCCGGTTACACAGGAACAGGAGGAAGCCCCATTCAGCCCCCCTCGAGCATGTTACACAGGAACAGGAGGAGGCCCCATTCAGCCCCTCAAGCCGGTTACACAGGAACAGGAGGAAGCCCCATTCAGCCCCCCTCGAACCTGTTACACAGGGACAGGAGGAGGCCATTCAGCCCCTTGAGCCTGTTACACAGGAACAGGAGGAGGCCCCATTCAGCCCCTCAAGCCGGTTACACAGGAACAGGAGGAGGCCTCATTCAGCCCCTCAAGCCGGTTACACAGGGACAGGAGGAAGCCCCATTCAGCCCCCCTCGAGCTTGTTACACAGGAACAGGAGGAGGCCCCATTCAGCCCCTCAAGCCTGTTACACAGGAACAGGAGGAAGCCCCATTCAGCCCCCCTCGAGCTTGTTACACAGGAACAGGAGGAGGCCCCATTCAGCCCCCCTCGAGCATGTTACACAGGAACAGGAGGAGGCCCCATTCAACTCCTCGAGCCTGTTACACAGGAACAGGAGGAGGCCCTATTCAGCTCTCCTCGAGCCTGTGTAACAAGCTGGGAAGGGGCTGAAAAGCCTCCTCCTGCTTCCAGCCCTGCTTGTTAACAGTCCAAACACAATGCGAATCGGTGGCAGTGGAAAGGTTAATCACATTGGAACGAGACAAGACGTGATGTTGCGGTGAATTGGTGAAAAACTAGGCAATGTTGAATAAATCTGTTTAAACATGAGACACAGTCTGTTTGAGATTCCCTTCTCCGCCTCTGATCCACTGCTAGTTAAGGGGATTATATTATTCCCCATTATATTTAATAGGATTAAATACAGAATATTTTTTGAAAGCTGCGCTGTACTTAATCCTTGGCAGCCTGATAAATATTCATTCTTTCACAGGCATTCAGAGTTCCTGGCTCTCGCATCTTCAAAAAACTTTTAATTTATTCTGTGAAGATTCGTGCCATCAAAATGAGGCAATTCAGCTCTCAGCTTAGTCTCCCCATCAAACATTCCCAGGACAGGCACAGCACGGGGTTAGATACAGAGTAAAGCTCCCTCTACACTGTCCCCCATCAAACATTCCCAGGACAGGTACAGCACGGGGTTAGATACAGAGTAAAGCTCCCTCTACACTGTCCTCATCAAACACTCCCAGGACAGGTACAGCACGGGGTTAGATACAGAGTAAAGCTCCCTCTGCACTGTCCCCATCAAACACTCCCAGGACAGGTACAGCACGGGGTTAGATACAGAGTAAAGCTCCCTCTACACTGTCCCCATCAAACACTCCCAGGACAGGTACAGCATGGGGTGAGATACAGAGGAAAGCTCCCTCTCCACTGTCCCCATCAAACACTCCCAGGACAGGTACAGCACGGGGTTAGATACAGAGTAAAGCTCCCTCTACACTGTCCCCCATCAAACACTCCCAGGACAGGTACAGCACGGGGTTAGATACAGAGTAAAGCTCCATCTACACTGTCCCCATCAAACACTCCCAGGACAGGTACAGCACGGGGTTAGATACAGAGTAAAGCTCCCTCTACACTGTCCCCCATCAAACACTCCCAGGACAGGTACAGCACGGGGTTAGATACAGAGTAAAGCTCCCTCCACACTGTCCCCCATCAAACTCCTCTTGCACTGTGAATTCACTGAGATAAAGCAGTTTACACTGAGGGATTTGGTAGAAAAGAATATTAAAGGAAAATTTAATGATGAAACACTTCCAAAATCTCTGAACCCGTTGAGGAGGCTCACATTGATGTGCGACCTTCTCCAACTACAGCACGCTCCAAAGAGTTCCCCAGAAAACAGTCAGGATACTAATACATGTGACACAATAAAATAAAGTAACGTAAAGTTTATTTATTCGTCACAAGTAAGGCTGACATTAACAGTGCAATGTAGTTACTGTGAAATTCCCCCAGTTGCCACACTCTGGCGCCTGTTCGGGTCAATGCATCTAACCAGTACATCTTTCAGACAGTGGGAAGAACCGGAGCACCCGGAGGAAACCCACACAGACATGGGGAGAACACGCAAACTCTGCACAGACAGTGACCCAAGCCGAGAATCAAACCCGTGTGCCTGGATCTGTGAAGCAGCAGTGCTAACCACTGTGCTACCGTGCTGCTCTAACAATATCGTCTCTGTAAATAAAAACAAAATCCTGACGATACGGGAAGTCTGAATTAAAAACAGCGAACAGTGGAACAATTCCCGAAGTCAAATTCCTTCCCAATCACTCCACTGTACACAATCCCAATGGATCAAACCCCTTCCCATTCACTCCCACTGTACACAATCCCAATGGATCAAATCCCTTCCCATTCACTCCCACTGTACACAATCCCAATGGATCAAATCCCTTCCCATTCACTTCCACTGTACACAATCCCAATGGATCAAATTCCTTCCCAATCACTCCCACTGTACACAATCCCAATGGATCAAATTCCTTCCCAATCACTTCCACTGTACACAATCCCAATGGATCAAATTCCTTCCCAATCACTCCCACTGAACACAATCCCAATGGATCAAATATCTTCCCAATCACTCCCACTGTATACAATCCCAATGGATCAAATTCCTTCCCAATCACTCCCACTGAACACAATCCCAATGGATCAAATTCCTTCCCAATCACTCCCACTGAACACAATCCCAATGGATCAAATCCCTTCCCAATCACTCCCACTGTACACAATCCCAATGGATCAAATTCCTTCCCAATCACTCCCACTGAACACAATCCCAATGGATCAAATCCCTTCCCATTCACTCCCACTGTACACAATCCCAATGGATCAAATCCCTTCCCATTCACTCCCACTGTACACAATCCCAATGGATCAAATTCCTTCCCAATCACTCCCACTGAACACAATCCCAATGGATCAAATCCCTTCCCATTCACTCCCACTGTACACAATCCCAATGGATCAAATCCTTTCCCATTCACTCCCACTGTACACAATCCCAATGGATCAAATTCCTTCCCAATCACTCCCACTGAACACAATCCCAATGGATCAAATCCCTTCCCATTCACTCCCATTGTACACAATCCCAATGGATCAAATCCCTTCCCATTCACTCCCACTGTACACAATCCCAATGGATCAAATCCCTTCCCATTCACTCCCATTGTACACCATCCCAATGGATCAAATCCCTTCCCATTCACTCGCACTGTTCACAATTCCAATGGATCAAACCCCTTCCCATTCACTCCCACTGTACACAATCCCAATGGATCAAACCCCTTCCCATTCACTCCCATTGTACACCATCGCAATGGATCAAATTCCTTCCCAATCACTCCCACTGTACACAATCCCAATGGATCAAATCCCTTCCCATTCACTCCCACTGTACACAATCCCAATGGATCAAATCCCTTCCCATTCACTCCCACTGTACACAATCCCAATGGATCAAATCCCTTCCCATTCACTCCCATTGTACACAATCCCAATGGATCAAATCCCTTCCCATTCACTCCAATCTCAATCCCCTTCCCGTAATTCGAACAAACATATGTTGCTCTCGGATTGTGGGATTGGAGGGGATTGGGAAAGGAAGTGTTTCTGCTTTTTCTCCCTTCTCACTGCTGGAAATTTTGACAGTGCGAACCCCCCTACTTACTGATGAGGTGCGGAGATCGGATTTAAGTTTATCTTGTGAATCTGTCCATCAATCACTTTGTCCAGCAGTGATTCTGTTACGTCCCAAGGTGAGTGTTAGCCCTTGTGAACCCATTTCTGTTTTGCAATGTGACTCCATCAAACACTCCTGTCTGCGCTCTATCCAGTGACGAAAAAGTACCAAAAAAAATCTATCATTCGCACACAATTGATTTCTCTGGCCCATGTTGCCAATTTGCTCTTGTTTGTGAGGAGATGTGGGTGTATATCTCAGTGACAGCTCCTGTCAGCACTCAGGGAAAAACATCTAACATCTGCTCCACATCAAGGTATCCAATCACAGCCGACCTTCACAACTGCAACCCCATTCCGACTGGCAAGTCCCATTCCATAGGGTGGGGACATGGAGAGGGAGAGAGAGACCTCAACCCGGGGCCATTGGTACCCAATAGTCCCATATTAACCCAGTCAGGAATACAGGAGAAACCTCTTCAACCACAGAGAGGGAGAATGTGGAGGCTGTCATGGAGCAGGAATCCTCCTCCAGCCCCTACACCCCTCCCTATCTCTGTAACCTCCTCCAGCCCCTACACCCCTCCCTATCTCTGTAACCTCCTCCAGCCCCGACACCCCTCCCTATCTCTGTAACCTCCTCCAGCCCCTACACCCCTCCCTATCTCTGTAACCTCCTCCAGCCCCTACATCCCTCCCTCTCTCTGTAACCTCCTCCAGCCCCTACATCCCTCCCTCTCTCTGTAACCTCCTCCAGCCCCGACACCCCTCCCTATCTCTGTAACCTCCTCCAGCCCCTACACCCCTCCCTATCTCTGTAACCTCCTCCAGCCCCTACACCCCTCCCTATCTCTGTAACCTCCTCCAGCCCCTACATCCCTCCCTCTCTCTGTAACCTCCTCCAGCCCCTACATCCCTCCCTCTCTCTGTAACCTCCTCCAGCCCCGACACCCCTCCCTATCTCTGTAACCTCCTCCAGCCCCTACATCCCTCCCTCTCTCTGTAACCTCCTCCAGCCCCTACATCCCTCCCTCTCTCTGTAACCTCCTCCAGCCCCGACACCCCTCCCTATCTCTGTAACCTCCTCCAGCCCCTACATCCCTCCGTATCTTTGTAACCTCCTCCAGCCCCGACACCCTTCCCTATCTCTGTAACCTCCTCCAGCCCTGACACCCCTCCCTATCTCTGTAACCTCCTCCAGCCCCTACATCCCTCCCTCTCTCTGTAACCTCCTCCAGCCTGGGGGGGGCCCTAAACTCTGAAATTCCCCCCCGAAACCTCTCCACTCCTCTCTCCATCTTTATAATTCGCCTCAAACACCGACCTCTTTGACCGAGCAGTCGGGCCCTTTGGCCTAACGTCTCCTTATTTATTTTGGTGTTGAATTCTGCTTGCGTACGCTCCTGCCAATGGCCTCTGAACATTGGAATATATTGAGTTTGACATTACCCACTGCTGGTGAAGAGTTAATAGAGAATGGAACATTGTACAGGAAGCCAGGAAAGATCACATCTTGCCTGGGGCAAAGACTGTTCCTCCGGGCCATCTCTTTGGTATTTGGGCCTGATTTAACACGGAGCTGCTCTCGACTTTGGTCGCAATGTAGTCTTCTGCGTAATATTCTTAATAGGTCCCTCAAGAACCCAAGAGTCTAAGCTGACCTGTCTCGAACTGTCAATGCTGATTACATTCTCATTCACCCCTTCAATTATTTCCTTCGGCTTATCTAGAAACATAGAAACTAGAAGCAGGAGAAAACCATTTGGTCTTTCGAGCCTGCCCCACATTCATGATGATCATTTACATAGATGATCTGGAGGAGGGGACTGAATCTAGGGTATTCAAGTTTGCTGATGACACAAAGGTGAGTGGGAAAGCGAATTGCGTGGAGGACGCGGAAAGTCTGCAGAGAGATTTGGATAGGCTGAGCGAGTGGGCGAGGATCTGGCAGATGGAATATAACATTAGCAAATATGAGGTTATCCACTTTGGAAGAAATAATAGTAAATTGGAATATTATTTAAATGGAGAAAAATTACATCGTGCGACTGTGCAGAGGGACCTGGGGGTCCTTGTGCACGAATCGCAAAAACTCAGTCTGCAGGTGCAGCAGGTGATCAAGAAGGCGAATGGAATGTTGGCCTTTATCGCGAGGGGGATAGAATATAAAAGCAGGGAGGTCTTGCTGCAACTGTACAAGGCACTGGTGAGGACGCAACTGGAGTACTGTGTGCAGTTTTGGTCCCCTTATTTGCGAAAGGATATATTGGCCTTGGAGGGAGTGCAGAGAAGGTTCACCAGGTTGATACCGGAGATGAGGGGTGTAGCTTATGAGGAGAGATTAAACAGATTGGGTCTGTACTCGTTGGAGTTTAGAAGGATGAGGGGTGATCTTATAGAGACATATAAGATAATGAAGGGGCTGGATAGGGTAGAGGTGGAGAGATTCTTTCCACTTAGAAGGGAAACCAGAACTAGAGGGCACAGCCTCAAAATAAGGGGGGGCCGGTTCAGAACAGAGTTGAGGGGGAACTTCTTCTCTCAGAGGGTAGTGAATCTCTGGAATTCTCTGTCCATTGAAGTGGTGAAGGCTTCCTCGTTGAATATGTTTAAATCACGGGTAGATCGTTTTCTGATCGATAAGGGAATTAGGGGATATGGGGAGCAGGCGGGTAAGTGGAACTGATTCGCTTCAGATCAGCCATGATCTTGTTGAATGGCGGGGCAGGCTCGAAGAGCCAGATGGCCTACTCCTGCTCCTATTTCTTATGTTCTTATCATGGCTGATCATCGAATTCAATATTCTGATTCCTCTCTTCCCCCAAATCCCTTGATCCCTTTAGCCCCAAGAGCTGTATCTAATTTCTTCTTGTGGCACAGTGGCACAGTGGTTAGCACTGCTGCCTCACAGCAGCAGGGACCCGGGTTGGATTCCCGGCTTGGGTCACTGTCTGTGCTGACTCTGCACCTTCTCCCCGTGTCTGCGTGGGTTTCCTCCGGGTGCTCCGGTTTCCTCCCACATTCCAAAGACGTGCGGGTTAGGTTGACTGGCCATGGTAAATTGCCCCTTAGTGTCAGGGGCACTAGCTGGGGTAAGTGCGTGGGGTCATGGGGATAGGGCCGGTGCAGACTCGATGGGCCGAATGGCCTCCTTCTGCACTGTAGGGATTCTATGATTCCGAGTGAATTCCACACATTCACCACCCTCTGGGTGGAGAAATTTCTCCTCACCTCAGTTCCAAAAGGTTTACCCCTTATCCTCAAACTATGACCCCGAGTTCTGGATTCCCCCACCATTGGGAACATTCTTTCTGAATCCACCCTGTCGAACCCTGTTAGAATTTTATAAGTCTCTGTGAGATCCCCCTCTTACTCTTCTAAACTCCAGTGAATATAATCCTAACTGACTCAATCTCTCCTCATGTGACAGACCTGCCATCTCAGGAATCAGCCTGGTAAACCTTCGCGGTGCTCCCTCTATAGCAAGGACATCCTTCCTCAGATAAGGAGACCAAAACTGCACACATTACTCCAGATGTAGCCTCAACAAGGCCCGATACAATTGCAGCAAAACATCCTGACCGTCTGCATTCATACAGGCCACAAACCGATATTTGGTCCAGACAAACTCAGAACAGAAGCAGGCTGTTCGGCCCCTCCAGCTCTGCTCTGCCATTCAATACAATCATGGATACTCTCGATTGTATATTTGACCCCACATTCCTTCCCCACCCCCACCTTGCCTTGCCCTGCCCCAATTACCTTTCACCACCTTCCTCATCAAAAATCTATCCCGCCCTGCCTGAAAAATAGGTCGGTGCAACATCGTGGGCCGAAGGGCCTGTTCTGCGCTGTAATGTTCTATGTTCTATGTTCTATGTTCCACCTATCCCCGGGAAGAGACAGGGAACAATCTGGAAGAAAAGGTATCTCCTCATCTCCCTCTTCAATGCAAGACTCCATTTTAAACTTGAATGTGCTGTCAGAGGGTCAGTACTGAGGGAGTGCCGCACTGTCAGAGGGTCAGTACTGAGGGAGTGCCGCACTGTCAGAGGGTCAGTACTGAGGGAGTGCCGCACTGTCAGAGGTTCAGTACAGAGGGAGTGCCGCACTGTCGGAGGGTCAGTACTGAGGGAGTGCCGCACTGTCAGAGGGTCAGTACTGAGGGAGTGCTGCACTGTCAGAGTGTCAGTACTGAGGGAGCGCCGCACTGTCAGAGGGTCGTACTGAGGGAGTGCCGCACTGTCAGAGGGTCAGTACTGAGGGAGTGCCGCACTGTCAGAGGGTCAGTACTGAGGGAGTGCCGCACTGTCAGAGGCTCAGTACAGAGGGAGTGCCGCACTGTCGGAGGGTCAGTACTGAGGGAGCGCTGCAATGTCAGAGGGTCAGTACTGAGGGAGTGCCACACTGTCAGAGGGTCAGTACAGAGGGAGTGCTGCACTGTTAGAGGGTCCGTACTGAGGGAGCGCTGCACTGTCAGAGGGTCAGTACTGAGGGAGTGCCGCACTGTCAGAGGGTCAGTACTGAGGGAGCGCTGCACTGTCAGAGGGTCAGTACTGAGGGAGTGCCACACTGTCAGAGGGTCAGTACTGAGGGAGTGCCGCACTGTCAGAGGGTCAGTACTGAGGGAGTGCTGCACTGTCAGAGGGTCAGTACTGAGGGAGTGCTGCATTGTCAGAGGGTCAGTACTGAGGGAGTGCCGCACTGTCAGAGGGTCAGTACTGAGGGAGTGCCGCACTGTCAGAGGGTCAGTACTGAGGGAGTGCCGCACTGTCAGAGGGTCAGTACTGAGGGAGTGCCGCACTGTCAGAGGGTCAGTACTGAGGGAGTGCCGCACTGTCAGAGGGTCAGTACTGAGGGAGTGCCGCGCTGTCGGTAGTGGAGGGCCGAAAGGCCTGCGTTGACCGTGAGTGGGTTTCCCGATGGTAAAGGGGCATTCGGAAGGGGGTTTTTGGGTCGTTGCTAGATGGGGCAGGGGTGCGGCCCCCACTTTGGGTTAGAAATGTTGAAGTAATAAATGGGGCGTGAGGAAATCATTAAAATGAATTTAATTTCTCCCCAATTGCGAAAGTTAAGAAGGTTCGAAGGATCTGGGGAGGAGGAAGAGTAATTCCTGAACGGGATCTTTGAGAGGGTGCAGGGAGGGAGCTGGAATCTTTGCACTGAATCCCTGCCAGATTTTGGGGCTGTTTGGGATTGCTCACTGGATCCAGACCACCCCTGCAGAGCCCGGAATAACCATCTCGCCTGGCACACTTCTCACAATAAATCCACTCTGTCGATCCATAATAGACTCCACCGATCGGAGGAGGTGCCTCGAATACCAAACCTGCTGTCCCAGCAAGCCGAGGCATTATCTTAATTAAACATCTCCAGAGAGACCAGCTGCTGGGGAAACTCAATTGCAGGAACCGCAGTCGGCAAGTGTTCCAGAGAGAATGAAGCAACCGGCTCCTCTGTCCCGGGTAATGAATAGATTTGCGATTCTGTGGCTATTCTGCCTGTCCCCCTCCCCAACTCACTGCCCCCTCGGAACAATGATGGCTGACACAAGGTGTGTGAATGTAGACAAGTCAAGCAATGGACACAAATCCCTTCCCATTCACTCCCACTGTACACAATCCCAATGGATCAAACTCCTTCCCATTCACTCCCATTGTACACAATCCCAATGGATCAAATCCCATCCCATTCACTCCCATTGTACACAATCCCAATGGATCAAGCCCCTTCCCATTCACTCCCACTGCACACAATCCCAATGGATCAAATCCCTTCCCATTCACTCCCATTGTACACAATCCCAATGGATCAAATCCCTTCCCATTCACTCCCACTGCACACAATCCCAATGGATCAAACCCCTTCCCATTCACTCCACTGTACACAATCCCAATGGATCAAACCCCTTCCCATTCGCTCCCACTGTACACAATCCAAATGGATCAAACCCCCTTCCCATTCGCTCCCATTGTACACAATCCCAATGGATCAAATCCCTTCCCATTCACTCCCACTGTACACAATCCCAAGGGGTTTGATCCATTGGGGTTGTGTACAGTGGGAGTGAATGGGAAGGGGTTTGATCCGTTGGGATTGTGTACAGTGGGAGTGAATGGGAAGGGGTTTGATCCATTGGGATTGTGTACAGTGGGAGTGAATGGGAACGGGTTTGATCCATTGGGATGGCGTACAGTGGGAGTGAATGGGAAGGGGGTTTGGGCCATTTGCCTGAGATGTCTACATTCGCACGCCTTGTGAAACTGTTATTTTCCAAGGGGCAGTGAGTGGGGGAGGGGGCGTTTGGTGACCTACCCTCTGGCTAATCCCGAGTCTCCCTCACAACTCCATTGTAGCGCCTTCCAGCTGAATGCTGGCCCTCTGTGCACTGGTGGGGGGGGGCGGAAGCTGGGCTGTTCCTGGCGTGTGTGTGTGTCTCCGGTGCAGGGCTGGTGAAACACCTTGGTTGATCCTGGCCGTCCAGGCGGGGATATGAAGATGTCACTCTCACAGCTCTGAGAGGATGTGTTTATGAATAGAGCAATGCCTGAGGGCAGTGGAGACTCCAGCGCTCTGTATTCTCTGTTCTCAGTCAATACTGAGGACTGTGTTGAAATGATATATTCGAGAGTTAGCTGTCAAACGGTGACCTTGAGGCATGGGCAGAATGGGAAGAGGTGGGAATTTATCAAGTGCAGTTCTACACTCCATCTTGGCTGCCTGACGTACTGAGAGACTGCATTGCTGACCTGTACGGGTTCATTAAAGGAAGGCACACATTAACCAAGGGGAAGCCTCGAGGGACACATCAGTCCAACCCTAACATCTGACCTCCCCACAGCTCAGGAGCAAAGCCCCGGACTGCTCTCAGGATCTGATCGCTCGTGAGCACGATTCCCGAACTTTCCCTGCCCGCTATCGCATCGCTGTCTCCTTCTCCACTGACTCACAGCACAGAGCGAGAGACCATTCTCCCCACTGTCGCCATACTAGCCTGCTCCCACTCGCCACTCCACCTTATTTCCCCCAAACTCCTGCACATCGATTCAATCCAAGTCATCATCCGATGCCCCACCCCGATTGAAACTGCTCCCATCACACTTCCAGGCAGAACATTCCAGAACCTGTTCCCCAGTGACAGAGTGTGTGAGGAACCCATACCCCAGTGAGAGTCAGTGTGTGTGGGACCTGTACCCCAGTGACAGAGTGTGTGAGGAACCCATACCCCAGTGAGAGTCAGTGTGTGTGGGACCTGTACCCCAGTGAGAGTCAGTGTGTGAGGAACCTGTACCCCAGTGACAGAGTGTGTGAGGAACCCATACCCCAGTGAGAGTCAGTGTGTGTGGGACCTGTACCCCAGTGAGAGTCAGTGTGTGTGGAACCTGTACCCCAGTGACAGAGTGTGTGAGGAACCCGTACCCCAGTGAGAGTCAGTGTGTGGGACCCGTACCCCAGTGAGATTCAGTGTGTGTGGAACCTGTACCCCAGTGAGATTCAGTGTGTGTGGAACCTGTACCCCAGTGAGAGTCAGTGTGTGTGGAACCCGTACCCAGTGAGAGTCGGTGTGTGTGGAACCCGTACCCAGCGAGAGTCAGTGTGTGTGGAACCTGTACCCCAGTGAGATTCAGTGTGTGTGGAACCTGTACCCCAGTGAGAGTCAGTGTGTGTGGAACCCGTACCCAGTGAGAGTCGGTGTGTGTGGAACCCGTACCCAGCGAGAGTCAGTGTGTGTGGAACCCGTACCCAGCGAGAGTCAGTGTGTGTGGAACCCGTACCCAGTGAGAGTCAGTGTGTGTGGAACCCGTACCCAGTGAGAGTCAGTGTGTGTGGAACCCATACCCCAGTGAGAGTCAGTGTGTGTGGAACCCGTACCCCAGTGAGAGTCAGTGTGTGTGGAACCCGTACCCAGCGAGAGTCAGTGTGTGTGGAACCCGTACCCAGTGAGAGTCAGTGTGTGTGGAACCCGTACCCAGCGAGAGTCAGTGTGTGTGGAACCCGTACCCAGCGAGAGTCAGTGTGTGTGGAACCCATACCCCAGTGAGAGTCAGTGTGTGTGGAACCCGTACCCCAGTGAGAGTCAGTGTGTGTGGAACCCGTACCCCAGTGAGAGTCAGTGTGTGTGGAACCCGTACCCAGCGAGAGTCAGTGTGTGTGGAACCCGTACCCAGTGAGAGTCAGTGTGTGTGGAACCCGTACCCAGCGAGAGTCAGTGTGTGTGGAACCCGTACCCAGTGAGAGTCAGTGTGTGTGGAACCCGTACCCAGCGAGTGTCAGTGTGTGTGGAACCCGTACCCAGTGAGAGTCAGTGTGTGTGGAACCCGTACCCAGTGAGAGTCAGTGTGTGTGGAACCCGTACCCCAGCGAGAGTCGGTGTGTGTGGAACCCGTACCCCAGTGAGAGTCAGTGTGTGTGGAACCCGTACCCTGTGAGAGTCGGTGTGTGTGGAACCCGTACCCAGTGAGAGTCGGTGTGTGTGGAACCCGTACCCAGTGAGAGTCGGTGTGTGTGGGACCCGTACGCAGTGTGAGTCGGTATGTGTGGAACCCGTACCCAGTGAGAGTCGGTGTGTGTGGAACCCGTACCCAGTGAGAGTCGGTGTGTGTGGAACCCATACCCCAGTGAGAGTCAGTGTGTGTGGAACCCGTACCCAGCGAGAGTCAGTGTGTGTGGAACCCGTACCCAGTGAGAGTCGGTGTGTGTGGAACCCGTACCCAGTGAGAGTCAGTGTGTGTGGGACCCGTACCCAGTGAGAGTCAGTGTGTGTGGAACCCGTACCCAGCGAGAGTCAGTGTGTGTGGAACCCGTACCCAGTGAGAGTCGGTGTGTGTGGAACCCGTACCCAGCGAGAGTCAGTGTGTGTGGAACCCGTACCCAGCGAGAGTCAGTGTGTGTGGAACCCGTACCCAGTGAGAGTCAGTGTGTGTGGAACCCGTACCCAGCGAGAGTCGGTGTGTGTGGAACCCGTACCCCAGCGAGAGTCGGTGTGTGTGGAACCCGTACCCCAGTGAGAGTCAGTGTGTGTGGAACCCGTACCCTGAGAGGGTCGGTGTGTGTGGAACCCGTACCCAGTGAGAGTCGGTGTGTGTGGAACCCGTACCCAGTGAGAGTCGGTGTGTGTGGAACCCGTACCCAGTGAGAGTCGGTGTGTGTGGAACCCATACCCCAGTGAGAGTCAGTGTGTGTGGAACCCGTACCCAGCGAGAGTCAGCGTGTGTGGAACCCGTACCCAGTGAGAGTCAGTGTGTGTGGAACCCGTACCCAGTGAGAGTCGGTGTGTGTGGAACCCGTACCCAGTGAGAGTCGGTGTGTGTGGAACCCATACCCCAGTGAGAGTCAGTGTGTGTGGAACCCATACCCCAGTGAGAGTCAGTGTGTGTGGAACCCGTACCCAGTGAGAGTCAGTGTGTGTGGAACCCGTACCCAGTGAGAGTCGGTGTGTGTGGAACCCGTACCCAGTGAGAGTCAGTGTGTGTGGAACCCGTACCCAGTGAGAGTCAGTGTGTGTGGAACCCGTACCCAGTGAGAGTCGGTGTGTGTGGAACCCGTACCCAGCGAGAGTCAGTGTGTGTGGAACCCGTACCCAGTGAGAGTCAGTGTGTGTGGAACCCGTACCCCAGTGAGAGTCGGTGTGTGTGGAACCCGTACCCAGTGAGAGTCCGTGTGTGTGGAACCCGTACCCAGTGAGAGTCAGTGTGTGTGGAACCCGTACCCAGTGAGAGTCAGTGTGTGTGGAACCCGTACCCAGCGAGAGTCAGTGTGTGTGGAACCCGTACCCAGTGAGAGTCAGTGTGTGTGGAACCCGTACCCAGCGAGAGTCAGTGTGTGTGGAACCCGTACCCAGTGAGAGTCGGTGTGTGTGGAACCCGTACCCAGCGAGAGTCAGTGTGTCTGGAACCCGTACCCAGTGAGAGTCGGTGTGTGTAGAACCCGTACCCAGCGAGAGTCGGTGTGTGTGGAACCCGTACCCAGCGAGAGTCAGTGTGTGTGGAACCCGTACCCAGTGAGAGTCAGTGTGTGTGGAACCCGTACCCCAGTGAGAGTCAGTGTGTGTGGAACCCGTACCCAGTGAGAGTCGGTGTGTGTGGAACCCGTACCCAGTGAGAGTCGGCGTGTGTGGAACCCGTACCCAGTGAGCGTCGGTGTGTGTGGAACCCGTACCCAGTGAGAGTCGGTGTGTGTGGAACCCGTACCCAGTGAGAGTCAGTGTGTGTGGAACCCGTACCCAGCGAGAGTCAGTGTGTGTGGAACCCGTACCCAGCGAGAGTCAGTGTGTGTGGAACCCGTACCCCAGTGAGAGTCAGTGTGTGTGGAACCCGTACCCCAGTGAGAGTCCGTGTGTGTGGAACCCGTACCCAGCGAGAGTCAGTGTGTGTGGAACCCGTACCCAGCGAGAGTCAGTGTGTGTGGAACCCGTACGCAGCGAGAGTCAGTGTGTGTGGAACCCGTACCCAGCAAGAGTCAGTGTGTGTGGAACCCGTACCCCAGTGAGAATCAGTGTGTGTGGAACCCGTACCCAGTGAGAGTCGGTGTGTGTGGAACCCGTACCCAGTGAGAGTCGGTGTGTGTGGAACCCGTACCCAGTGAGAGTCAGTGTGTGTGGAACCCGTACCCCAGTGAGAGTCAGTGTGTGTGGAACCCGTACCCAGCGAGAGTCAGTGTGTGTGGAACCCGTACCCAGTGAGAGTCGGTGTGTGTGGAACCCGTACCCAGTGAGAGTCAGTGTGTGTGGAACCCATACCCAGTGAGAGTCAGTGTGTGTGGAACCCGTACCCAGTGAGAGTCAGTGTGTGTGGAACCCGTACCCAGTGAGAGTCAGTGTGTGTGGAACCCGTACCCCAGTGAGAGTCAGTGTGTGTGGAACCCGTACCCAGCGAGAGTCAGTGTGTGTGGAACCCGTACCCAGTGAGAGTCGGTGTGTGTGGAACCCGTACCCAGTGAGAGTCAGTGTGTGTGGAACCCGTACCCAGTGAGAGTCAGTGTGTGTGGAACCCGTACCCAGTGAGAGTCGGTGTGTGTGGAACCCGTACCCAGTGAGAGTCGGTGTGTGTGGGAGAGTTGGCAGAGTGGGTGTATGATTTTTCTGTGGTGATGAATTGCCTCTGTGCCAGGTTTTAACAGATGAACAAGTGCGTAGATAGTTGCCTCAGCTGATTAAACAGAACTTGGCCCTTTACTCAATTTTTGCATAATTAAAAATTATAAGACAAAACAGTTTCATAATTAATGTGTAAGATCTGGCTGACTCCAGCTTTCAGGCTCCAAGTGCTCTCAGAGATGCCAGACGCAAACACAATGATTTCTGTGAGTTAAAACTGCCATTCTGCCCGTCAGAAATGTGCTAGCTGTTTGAGAGATCCAATCAATTAGTCCCCACTCTCTCACCCCCACGTATCTCCGCAAACATTACCCCTTCCAGTATGTCTCCGAGAGACAGGGACCTTAACCCCAGGGTCAGAGGCCCAACTCCCAGCGACAGGGGCCCTGTTCTCAGAGACAGGAACCCAACTCCCAGAGACAGGGGCCTCGCTCCCAGGGACAGGGGGCCCAACTCCCAGAGACAGGGGGCCTGACTCCCAGAGACAGGGCCCTAACTCCCAGAGACAGGGGGCCTGACTCCCAGAGACAGGGGGCCTCGCTCCCAGAGACAGGGGGCCTCACTCCCAGAGACAGGGGGCCTCACTCCCAGAGACAGGGGCCTCACTCCCAGAGACAGGGGGCCTCACTCCCAGAGACAGGGGCCTCACTCCCAGAGACAGGGGGCCTCACTCCCAGAGACAGGGGGCCTCACTCCCAGAGACAGGGGGCCTCACTCCCAGAGACAGGGGGCCTCACTCCCAGAGACAGGGGGCCTCACTCCCAGAGACAGGGGGCCTCACTCCCAGAGACAGGGGGCCTCACTCCCAGAGACAGGGGGCCTCACTCCCAGGGACAGGGGGCCTCACTCCCAGGGACAGGGGGCCTCACTCCCAGAGACAGGGGGCCTCACTCCCAGGGACAGGGGGCCTCACTCCCAGGGACAGGGGGCCTCACTCCCAGAGACAGGGGGCCTCAGTCCCAGGGACAGGGCCTCACTCCCAGAGACAGGGGGCCTCACTCCCAGAGACAGGGACCCAACTCCCAGAGACAGGGGCCTGACTCCCAGAGACAGGGGGCCTCACTCCCAGAGACAGGGGCCTCACTCCCAGAGACAGGGGGCCTCACTCCCAGGGACAGGGGGCCTCACTCCCAGGGACATGGGGCCTCACTCCCAGAGACAGAGGCCTCACTCCCAGGGACAGGGCCTTAACTCCCAGAGACAGGGGGCCTCACTCCCAGAGACAGAGGCCTCACTCCCAGGGACAGGGGGCCTCACTCCCAGAGACAGGGGCCTCACTCCCAGAGACAGGGGGCCTCACTCCCAGAGACAGGGCCTTACTCCCAGAGACAGGGGGCCTCACTCCCAGAGACAGAGGCCTCACTCCCAGGGACAGGGGGCCTCACTCCCAGAGACAGGGGCCTCACTCCCAGAGACAGGGGGCCTCACTCCCAGGGACAGGGGGCCTCACTCCCAGGGACAGGGGGCCTCACTCCCAGAGACAGAGGCCTCACTCCCAGGGACAGGGGGCCTCACTCCCAGAGACAGGGCCCTAACTCCCAGAGACAGGGGGCCTCACTCCCAGAGACAGAGGCCTCACTCCCAGGGACAGGGGGCCTCACTCCCAGAGACAGGGGCCTCACTCCCAGAGACAGGGGCCTCACTCCCAGAGACAGGGGGCCCAACTCCCAGAGACAGAGGCCTCACTCCCAGAGACAGAGGCCTCACTCCCAGAGACAGGGCCTTAACTCCCAGAGACAGGGGCCTTACTCCCAGAGACTGGACCCCTCTCCCAGGGATCGGGCTCTACTCCCAGGGCCTGGTGCCTATTTGACATCCTTCCAGAAGTGGCTGGTGCCCAGGGTTGAACACAGCACTCCAGCTGAGGCACAGCGAGTGATTTCAAAAAAGCTTAATACTGCGTTCCACAAAATTCAATGAACTGAATTTCAATTGACAGACTCCCCCAGGTGTGATTGTGAACTCTAATATTATTGAGGGAAGGCCCTCCGGATTTCAGAGCCAGACCGTGAATCATCGAACCACCATAATCAGTAACTCAGCCTGGGCCGACTCGGAAATGGAAGCAGTGTGGGCAGATTTATGAGGCTTGCTTGCTGAGTCAGCACAAACATCTCAAACTGGACGTGAACTGAAATTTCCTCCAATTCAATACCGGCAAGCTGGAAGCCATTGTTTGTGGTTACTGCTCCAGGCTCCGTCCCCTAGCAACCAACTCCATCCCTCTCCCTAGTAACAGTGTGAAGCTAACCCTGTTCCTCACCCTTTGCCCCGAGGTGAAACCCTGGTGTCATCGCTCTGGCCGCCGTGTACCACCTCTCTAATATCCCCCGACTTCACCCCTGTCCCAGCTGTTCAACTGCTGAAACCATCACCAATGCCGACCTTACTTCCAGATTCGACCTTTCCATCACACTTCAGCTCCCCCCGGTCACTCAACCAGAGTGCTCACTGACCCTCTACCCCCCCCCCCTCTGTAATCTCCTTCATTCCCTACACCCCTCCCTATCTCTATAACCTCCTCCACTCCCTACACCCCTCCCTATCTCTGTAACCTCCTCCGCTCCCTACACCCCTCCCTATCTCTGTAACCTCCTCCGCTCCCTACACCCCTCCCTATCTCTGTAACCTCCTCCATTCCCTACACCCCTCCCTATCTCTGTAACCTCCTCCGCTCCCTACACCCCTCCCTATCTCTGTAACCTCCTCCGCTCCCTACACCCCTCCCTATCTCTGTAACCTCCTCCATTCCCTACACCCCTCCCTATCTCTGTAACCTCCTCCGCTCCCTACACCCCTCCCTATCTCTGTATCCTCCTCCATTCCCTACACCCCTCCCTATCTCTGTAACCTCCTCCAGCCCCTACACCCCTCCCTATCTCTGTAACCTCCTCCATTCCCTACAACCCTCCCTATCTCTGTAACCTCCTCCAGCCCCTACACCCCTCCCTATCTCTGTATCATCCTCCAGCCTCTACACCCCTCCCTATCTCTGTATCCTCCTCCATTCCCTACACCCCTCCCTATCTCTGTAACCTCCTCCATTCCCTACACCTCTCCCTATCTCTGTAACCTCCTCCAGCCCCTACACCCCTCCCTATCTCTGTATCCTCCTCCATTCCCTACACCCCTCCCTATCTCTGTAACCTCCTCCATTCCCTACACCCCTCCCTATCTCTGTAACCTCCTCCAGCCTCTACACCCCTCCCTATCTCTGTATCATCCTCCAGCCTCTACACCCCTCCCTATCTCTGTATCATCCTCCAGCCTCTACAACCCTCCCTATCTCTGTATCCTCCTCCATTCCCTACACCCCTCCCTATGTCTGTAACCTCCTCCAGCCCCTACACCCCTCCCTATCTCTGTAACCTCCTCCATTCCCTACACCCCTCCCTATCTCTGTAACCTCCTCCAGCCCCTACACCCCTCCCTATCTCTGTAAC
>NW_027591868.1:0-12500 GCF_964213995.1 Mustelus asterias | reverse complement strand
AACCGCTATCAGGGAAGGAGATCTCACAGCTGTGGGCAGTGAGAGTGTGAGAGGGATAGTCGACACAAAACCTGTAAAGACTCGCATTCCAACCATTATTCAGTAAATTGAGTTTGTGTCTTTATATGTCCTGTTGGTGAACAGAATTCCCACTCAGCTGATGAAGGGGCAGTGCTCCGAAAGCTTGTGGCTTGTGCTGCCGCATAAACCTGTTGGACTTTAACCTGGTTCCGTGTGCTCGCCCAGTTATTCAGCATTTCCACCATCCTGATCGGCTCAATTCACCTGTTAAATAACTGGCAGCATCTGAATCGCCGTCAATAACATCGCCTCCTCACTGCTACTCATTTCCTTTCATGTCTTTTCTTATCTTTACTTGTTTTCACTGTCTCATTTATTCCAAATGTCATTTATTCTATCCATGAACCCGTTTAAACCACACTGACGAGAACAAATCTATTAGCGGATGTGTGTATGTTACACACACACCGGGACTGACACACTCACACACACACTGGGACTGACACACTCACACACACACCGGGACTGACACACTCACACACACACCGGGACTGACACACTCACACACACACCGGGACTGACACACTCACACACACACCGGGACTGACACACTCACACACACACCGGGACTGACACACTCACACACACACACACACACCGGGACTGACACACTCACACACACACCGGGACTGACACACTCACACACACACACCGGGACTGACACACTCACACACACACCGGGACTGACACACTCACACACACACACTGGGACTGACACACTCACACACACACACCGGGACTGACACACTCACACCGGGACTGACACACTCACACACATCGGGACTGACACACTCACACACACACCGGGACTGACACACTCACACACACACCGGGACTGACACACTCACACACACACACCGGGACTGACACACTCACACACACACACCGGGACTGACACACTCACACACACACACCGGGACTGACACACTCACACACACCGGGACTGACACACTCACACACACACACTGGGACTGACACACTCACACACACACACCGGGACTGACACACTCACACACACACCGGGACTGACACACTCACAGACACACCGGGACTGACACACTCACACACACACACCAGGACTGACACACTCACACACACACCGGGACTGACACACTCACACACACACACCGGGACTGACACACTCACACACAATCACACACACTGGGACTGACACACTCATACACACACCGGGACTGACACACACACACACACACCGGGACTGACACACTCACACACACACCGGGACTGACACACTCACACACACACACCGGGACTGACACACTCACACACACACCGGGACTGACACACCCACACACACACACCGGGATTGACACAGTCACACACACACCGGGACTGACACACTCACACACACACCGGGACTGACACACTCACACACACACCAGGACTGACACACTCACACACACACCGGGACTGACACACTCACACACACACCGGGACTGACACACACACACACACCGGGACTGACACACTCACACACACACCGGGACTGACACACTCACAGACACACTGGGACTGACACACTCACACACACACACCGGGACTGACACACTCACACACACACCGGGACTGACACACTCACAGACACACTGGGACTGACACACTCACAGACACACTGGGACTGACACACTCACAGACACACTGGGACTGACACACTCACACACACACCGGGACTGACACACTCACAGACACACTGGGACTGACACACTCACACACACACACCGGGACTGACACACTCACACACACACACCGGGACTGACACACTCACACACACACCGGGACTGACACACTCACACACACTCACCGGGACTGACACACTCACACCGGGACTGACACACTCACACACATCGGGACTGACACACTCACACACACACCGGGACTGACACACTCACACACACACACCGGGACTGACACACTCACACACACACACTGGGAGTGACACACTCACACACACACCGGGACTGACACACTCACACACACACCGGGACTGACACACTCACACACACACACCGGGACTGACACACTCACACACACACCGGGACTGACACACTCACACACACACCGGGACTGACACAGTCACACACACACCGGGACTGACACACTCACACACACACCAGGACTGACACACTCACACACACACCAGGACTGACACACTCACACACACACCGGGACTGACACACTCACACACACACACCGGGACTGACACACTCACACACACACCGGGACTGACACACTCACACACACACACTGGGACTGACACACTCACACACACACACCGGGACTGACACACTCACACACACACCGGGACTGACACACTCACAGACACACCGGGACTGACACACTCACACACACACCGGGACTGACACACCTACACACACACACCGGTACTGACACACTCACACACACACACCGGGACTGACACACTCACACACACACTGGGACTGACACACTCACACACAATCACACACACTGGGACTGACACACTCACACACACACCGGGACTGACACACTCACACCGGGACTGACACACTCACACACACACCGGGACTGACACACTCACATACACACACCGGGACTGACACACTCACACACACACCGGGACTGACACACTCACACACACACACCGGGACTGACACAGTCACACACACACCGGGACTGACACACTCACACACACACCAGGACTGACACACTCACACACACACCGGGACTGACACACTCACACACACACACTGGGACTGACACACTCACACACACACACCGGGACTGACACACTCACACACACACCGGGACTGACACACTCACAGACACACCGGGACTGACACACTCACACACACACACCAGGACTGACACACTCACACACACACCGGGACTGACACACTCACACACACACACCGGGACTGACACACTCACACACACACACCGGGACTGACACACTCACACACACACACCGGGACTGACACACTCACACACAATCACACACACTGGGACTGACACACTCACACACACACCGGGACTGACACACACACACACACACCGGGACTGACACTCTCACACACACACCGGGACTGACACACTCACACACACACACCGGGACTGACACACTCACACACACACCGGGACTGACACACTCACACACACACACCGGGATTGACACAGTCACACACACACCGGGACTGACACACTCACACACACACCAGGACTGACACACTCACACACACACCGGGACTGACACACTCACACACACACACCGGGACTGACACACTCACACACACACCGGGACTGACACACTCACACACACACACTGGGAGTGACACACTCATACACACACCGGGACTGACACACTCACACACACACCGGGACTGACACACTCACACACCCACCGCGTCTGACACACTCACACACACACCAGGACTGACACACTCACACACACACCGGGACTGACACACTCACACACACACACTGGGACTGACACACTCACACACACACCGGGACTGACACACTCACACACCCACCGCGACTGACACACTCACACACACACCGGGACTGACACACTCACACACACACCAGGACTGACACACTCACACACACACCCACCGTGACTGACACACTCACACACACACCGGGACTGACACACTCACACACACACCAGGACTGACACACACACACACACACCGGGACTGACACACTCATACACACACACACCGGGACTGACACACTCACACACACACCGGGACTGACACACTGACACACACACCGCGACTGACAGACCCACACCGGGACTGACACACTCACACACACACCGGGACTGACACACTCACACACACACACCGGGACTGACACACTCACACACACACCGGGACTGACACACTCACATACACACACCGGGACTGACACACTCACACACACACTGGGACTGACACACTCACACACACTCCGGGACTGACACACTCACACCGCGACTGACACACTCACACACACACCGCGACTGACACACTCACACACACACCGGGACTGACACACTCACACACACACACCGGGACTGACACACTCACACACACACCGGGACTGACACACTCACAGACACACCGGGACTGACACACTCACAGACACACCGGGACTGACACACTCACACACTGGGACTGACACACTCACACACACACCAGGACTGACACACTCACACACACACACACACACACACACCGGGACTGACACACTCACACACACACCGGGACTGACACACTCACACACACACCGGGACTGACACACTCACACACACACACCGGGACTGACACACTCACACACAGACCGGGACAGACACACTCACACACACACCGGGACTGACACACCGACTCACACACCAGGACTGACACACTCACACAGACACCGGGACTGACACACTCTCACACACACCGGGACTGACACACTCACACACACGCACCGGGACTGACACACTCACACACCGGGACTGACACACTCTCACACACACCGGGACTGACACACTCACACACACACCGGGACTGACACACTCTCACACACACCGGGACTGACACACTCACACACACACACCGGGACTGACACACTCTCACACACACCGGGACTGACACACTCACACACACACCGGGACAGACACACTCTCACACACACACACACCGCGAGTGACACACACACCGGGACTGACACACTCTCACACACACACTGGTACTGACACACTCTCACACACACCGGGACTGACACACTCACACACACACCGGGACTGACACACTCACACACACACCGGGACTGACACACTCACACACACACCGGGACTGACACACTCACACACACACACCGGGACTGACACACACACACACACACCGGGACTGACACACTCACACACACACCAGGACTGACACACTCACACACACACCGGGACTGACACACTCACACACACACCGGGACTGACACACTCACACACACACACCGGGACTGACACACTCACACACACACACTGGGACTGACACACTCTCACACACACCGGGACTGACACACTCACACACACACACTGGGACTGACACACTCTCACACACAGACCGGGACTGACACACACGCGCACACACCGGGACTGACACACTCACACACACACACCGGGACTGACACACTCACACACACACCGGGACTGACACACTCACAAACACACCGGGACTGACACACTCACACACACACACTGGGACTGACACACTCTCACACACACTGGGACTGACACACTCTCACACACACCGGGACTGACACACTCACACACACACCGGGACTGACACACTCTCACACACAGACCGGGACTGACACACACACGCACACACTGCGACTGACACACTCACACACACACACTGGGACTGACACACTCACACACACACCGGGACTGACACACTCACACACACACCGGGACTGACACACTCACACACACACCGGGACTGACACACTCACACACACACTGACCCTTTCACACTCTCTCACACTGGGTCTGACACTCTCACACACCCACTCTCACTCTCTCACTCTCTCCCTTTCTCACACACACCGGGACTGACACACTCACACACACACTGACCCTCTCACACTCTCTCACACTGGGTCTGACACTCTCACACACCCACTTTCACTCTCTCACTCTCTCCCTTTCTCACACACACAGGACTGTCTGTGAGGGAGTTGCTGTGTACACTGTACATGTACAGGAGGTGGATACACACACACACACGCTCACAGCTCAGAGGGAATCCCTCCCAGTTCTCCGGTTGGAGCAGGCTGGGAGAGGTTGACCCCACAACACTTGCTGCATTTCTGTCCCTAACTGATGAAAGTTACAGCAGATTCCAGAGAGCTCTCACAGTTCAGGCTCCCCGGAGAGTCAGTGACAGATTAATGAGAATTATAGTCCTCACAGCAATGACTTCTGCTCTGATTTGGAATTGAGTAAATCACGCAGGGTAATGAGGACTCCAAGCCCTGTGGCGAGGCTTCCTCAGCAGAGGCAACGCCATCGCTTCTCCCAGGCAAACTCAACCATTCCCAGCCCAGCGTTACTGACACACAGGAATAAGGACATTATATTGCTGACAAAACCCACTCCTTCTCCATTCCACCTTCCAAACTGCAGATCACCGTGTCCAAAATCAAAATATCTCCGTTTCACCCACCCTTCCACTCACTGCCCCAAAACTGGCCCCGTCCAAACAACACCTCCCTCTCTCTGTAACCTCCTCCAGCCCCTACAACGCTCCCTATCTCTGTAACCCCCTCCAGCCCCTACACCCCTCCCGATCACTGTAACCTCTTCCAGCCCCAACAACCCTCCCTATCTCTGTAACCTCCTCCAGCCCCAACAACCCTCCCTATCTCTGTAACCTCCTCCAGCCCCTACAACCCTCCCTATCTCTGTAACCACCTCCAGCCCCGACAACCCTCCCTATCTCTGTAACCCCCTCCAGTCCTACACCCCTCCCGATCACTGTAACCTCTTCCAGCCCCAACAACCCTCCCTATCTCTGTAACCTCCTCCAGCCCCTACACCCCTCCCTATCTCTGTAACCTCCTCCTGCCCCTACAACCCTCCCTATCTCTGTAACCTCCTCCAGCCCCTACAACGCTCCCTATCTCCGTAACCTCCTCCAGCCCCAACAACCCTCCCTAACTCTGTAACCTCCTCCAGCCCCTACACCCCTCCCTATCTCTGTAACCTCCTCCAGCCCCTACAACCCTCCCTATCTCTGTAACCTCCTCCTGCCCCTACAACCCTCCCTATCTCTGTAACCTCCTCCAGCCCCTACACCCCTCCCTATCTCTGTAACTCCTCCAGCCCCTACACCCCTCCCTATCTCTGTAACTCCTCCAGCCCCTACACCCCTCCCTATCTCTATAACCTCCTCCAGCCTCTACAACCCTCCCTATCTCTGTAACTCCTCCAGCCCCTACACCCCTCCCTATCTCTATAACCTCCTCCAGCCCCTACAACCCTCCCTATCTCTGTAACCTCCTCCAGCCCCTACAACGCTCCCTATCTCCGTAACCTCCTCCAGCCCCAACAACCCTCCCTATCTCTGTAACTTCTCCAGCCCCTACACCCCTCCCTATCTCTGTAACTCCTCCAGCCCCTACACCCCTCCCTATCTCTGTAACTCCTCCAGCCCCTACACCCCTCCCTATCTCTGTAACCTCCTCTGGCCCCTACACCCCCTCCCTATCTCTGTAACCTCCTCCAGCCCCTACAAGCCTCCCTATCTCTGTAACCTCCTCCAGCCCCTACACCCCTCCCTATCTCTGTAACCTCCTCCAGCCCCTACAAGCCTCCCTATCTCTGTAACCTCCTCCAGCCCCTACACCCCTCCCTATCTCTGTAACTCCTCCAGCCCCTACAACCCTCCCTATCTCTGTAACCTCCTCCAGCCCCTACAACCCTCCCTATCTCTGTAACTTCCTCCAACCCCTACACCCCTCCCTATCTCTGTAACTTCCTCCAGCCCCTCTAATCCTCCGAGATCTCTGCGCTCCTCCAATTCTGGCCTCTTGAGCATCCCCCGATTCCCATCGCTCCGCCATAGGCGGCCGTGCCTTCAGCTGCGTCAGGGGGAGAGGAGGGGGGGTGCAGGATAAGCTCTGGAATTCCCTCCCTAAACCTCTCCACTCATCCTGGGAAATGGGAGTTTTAGAAGGTCAGTACTGAGGGAGTGCCGCACTGTCAGAGGGTCAGTACTGAGGGAGTGTCGCACTGTCAGAGTGTCAGTACTGAGGGAGTGTCGCACTGTCAGAGGGTCAGTACTGAGGGAGTGCCGCACTGTCAGAGGGTCAGTACTGAGGGAGTGCCGCACTGTCAGAGGGTCAGTGCTGAGGGAGTGTCGCACTGTCAGAGGGTCAGTACTGAGGGAGTGCCGCACTGTCAGAGGGTCAGTACTGAGGGAGTGCCGCACTGTCAGAGGGTCAGTACTGAGGGAGTGCCGCACTGTCAGAGGGTCAGTACTGAGGGAGTGCCGCACTGTCAGAGGGTCAGTACTGAGGGAGTGCTGCACTGTCAGAGGGTCAGTACTGAGGGAGTGCCGCACTGTCAGAGGATCAGTACTGAGGGAGTGCTGCACTGTCAGAGGGTCAGTACTGAGAGAGTGCTGCACTGTCAGAGGGTCAGTACTGAGGGAGCGCCGCACTGTCAGAGGGTCAGTACTGAGAGAGTGCTGCAGTGTCAGAGAGTCAGTGCTGAGGGAGTGCCGCACTGTCAGAGGGTCAGTACTGAGGGAGTGCCGCACTGTCAGAGGGTCAGTACTGAGGGAGTGCCGCACTGTCAGAGGGTCAGTACTGAGGGAGCGCCGCACTGTCAGAGGGTCAGTACTGAGGGAGTGCTGCACTGTCAGAGGATCAGTACTGAGGGAGTGCTGCACTGTCAGAGGGTCAGTACTGAGAGAGTGCTGCACTGTCAGAGGGTCAGTACTGAGGGAGCGCCGCACTGTCAGAGGGTCAGTACTGAGAGAGTGCTGCAGTGTCAGAGAGTCAGTGCTGAGGGAGTGCCGCACTGTCAGAGGGTCAGTACTGAGGGAGTGCCGCACTGTCAGAGGGTCAGTACTGAGGGAGTGCCGCACTGTCAGAGGGTCAGTACTGAGGGAGTGCTGCAGTGTCAGAGAGTCAGTGCTGAGAGAGTGCCGCACTGTCAGAGGGTCAGTGCTGGGGGAGTGCCGCACTGTCAGAGGGTCAGTACTGAGGGAGTGCTGCACTGTCAGAGGGTCTGTACTGAGAGAGTGCTGCAGTGTCAGAGAGTCAGTACTGAGGGAGTGCCGCACTGTCAGAGGGTCAGTACTGAGGGAGTGCCGCACTGTCAGAGGGTCAGTACTGAGGGAGTGCTGCACTGTCAGAGGGTCAGTACTGAGGGAGTGCTGCACTGTCAGAGGGTCAGTACTGAGGGAGTGCCGCACTGTCAGAGGGTCAGTACTGAGGGAGTGCTGCACTGTCAGAGGGTCAGTACTGAGGGAGTGCTGCACTGTCAGAGGGTCAGCACTGAGGGAGTGCCGCACTGTCAGAGGGTCTGTACTGAGGGAGTGCCGCACTGTCAGAGGGTCAGTGCTGAGGGAGTGCCGCACTGTCAGTGGGTCAGTACTGAGGGAGTGCCGCACTGTCAGTGGGTCAGTACTGAGGGAGTGCTGCACTGTCAGAGGGTTTGTGATGAGTGTTCTCTCCTCTCTTTCGTTGATGACTCATCCCCCGCAGGCTTGCCCTTTGACCTGTGATCCGGGCCGGGGAGTTCCTTCCCACCCAGGAATGGCAAGAATTCCTCGCACGGTGGACGGGGAATTCCTGGCCGACTCTGGAATTGTGGGTCGGACGACGTTTGGAGAATGTGAAACGTTCCGTTTGCCTCAGGAGACTTTAGCCTGTTCGCAAGGCCTTGCCCTCTCCCCTATCCTATTGGCTCAGGGCTTTTATCCGGATTCCCCCTCACCCGGGGAGGGAAGGGGGGGTGCTGCACTCCCCTGACATCCAGGGCTGACGGCCCTCCCTCTGTCCAAGGTCTCTGCCAGAACCTGACCAACAGACCCCACCCCCCTCCCGCGGCTGCTCAGATGTCGCGCCCTTTCCCCATTGTGGGATCTTGCTGTGCGTGAACTGAACTCCCTCGCTCAGTGTAGTCAAGTGGGAGGAACAAGAGAGCTTCAGAGGGCTCTGACAGAGGGAGTGAGGGAGGAGGGCGACCATGGCGGTATCGAAGGCGGGGGGAATGGGGGGCTAGCAGACTCATGGGGGCTGAATGGCCTCATCTGATTTCTTTCCAGATCTTTCCCCAGCCCCCTGGAAATTCCCCTCCCCCCTCAATCTCGATTTCATCCCCATCTCCCTCCCCTTGGTTCCCTAACCTTTAACCCCCTCAACCCAACAGAAAAATCAATCCATCTCAATGAAGTATCCAATTGGCTCCTCCCGGCCGCGACAGGATTTTCTGAGGGAGAAAGTTCTAGAATTCCCTTTGTGTGAGGAAGTGCTTTTTGACATTCCCCCGCGGGACGTCCTGGTTCTGAGTTTCAGATCCCCCCCGGCCTTGTTCTGGAATCTTCCATCCCCCTCCCCACCAGAGGAAATAGTTTCTCTCCATCGATCCAATCGAATCCTTTCATCATCTCAAACCCCTCGATTCGATCACCCGGAATCTTCCGGACCGGAGGGGGACACAAACCCAGTCTGTGTGACCCTGTCCTCAGAGTTTAACACGGTAAGAAGTCTCACAACACCAGGTTGAAGTCCAACAGGTTTATTTGGGAGCAAAAGCCACTCGCTTTTGGAGCGCTGCTCCTTCATCAGGTGAGTGGGAGTTCTGTTCACAAACAGGGCATATAAAGACAAAAACTCAATTTACAAAATAATGATTGGAATGCGAGTCTTTACAGGTGATCAAGTCCTGGGATCTTTCTGGTGAATCTGCAGCGCTCCCCCCCGCCCTGAACGCCCCCCTAACAGGGACAATATCTCCTTCCTGAGGTATGGGGCAGAACAGACCCCAGTTACCCCAGATCCGGGAGTGTCGGAGGGAGATTTCGACAAAGTTTACAGCCCTCTGTGGAATGGCCGGTGGAATATATCAGATCCCACGCGATGGGCTGAAGGGCCACTTTTGTGCTGTATTACTCGATAACGCACGTGTGTGTGTGTGGGGCGCTGCCGTCAAGGGTCCCTCTCGAATTTTAGTCGTGTTTACTTGTTCTGAACTCTCTGTGTCTCGTGTTCTCTCGATCCGCCCTCCCGATTGAAATCATCACAGAAATCATAGAATCCCTACAGTGCAGAAAGAGGCCATTCGGCCCATCGAGTCTGCACCGACCACAATCCCACCCAGGCCCTACCCCCATATCCCGACATGTTTTACCCGCTAATTCCTCTAATCTACGCATCCCAGGACACTAAGGGGCAATTTTAGCATGGCCAATCAACCTAACCCACACATCTTTGGGCTGTGGGAGGAAACCGGAGCACCCGGAGGAAACCCACGCAGACACGAGGAGAATGTGCAGACTCCACACAGACAGTGACCCAAGCCGGGAATCGAACCCAGGTCCCTGGAGCTGTGAAGCAGCAGTGCTAACCACTGTGCCACCGTGCCACCCTTCAGCAAGAACTTCAAGAAATTGCTTCAGCAACAACATTAACGTGCATTTATAAAGCGCCTCACACATCATAAAACATCCCCGTGGGATGCAAGGGGTCGCGGGGGGGGCAGGGGGATTGTCAAAATCAGTGGGACCCCAAGACACATGAGAGATGTCAGGGACAGGGCGATCACAAACTCGGTCAAAGAGGAAGGTTTTAAGGAGCGTCTTAAAGGAAAGAGAGAGAGAGCGCGAGAGAGAGTAACAGAGAGAGAGAGATGAAGAGACAGAAAGAGAGAAAGAGAGACAGAGAGACAGAGATAGAGAGAGAGAGATAGAGAGAGAGACAGAGAGATAGGCAGGGAGGGAGGCAGGGGGACAGAGAGGGATGAAGAGAGACAGGGAGAGAGAGGAAGAGAGAGGGGGACAGAGAGAGAGACAGACAGAGAAAGAGAGAGAGATGGAGCTAGGGCCAGAGAGAGAGAGAGAGAGAGACAGAGGCAGCTGAAGGCACGGCCGCCAATGGCGGAGTGATGGGAATAGGGGGATGCTCAAGAGGCCGGAATTGGAGGAGCGCAGAGAGCTCGGAGGGTTGTGGAGAATGGATGAGGTTACAGAGATAGGGAGGGTTGTAGGGGCTGGAGGTGGTTACAGAGATAGGGAGGGGTGTAGGGGCTGGAGGAGGTTACAGAGATAGGGAGGGTTGTAGGGGCAGGAGGGAGTTACAGAGATAGGGAGGGTTGTAGGGGCTGGAGGAGGTTACAGAGATAGGGAGGGTTGTCAGGACTGGAGGAGGTTACAGAGATAGGGAAGGGTGTAGGGGCTGGAGGAGGTTACAGAGATAGGGAAGGGTGTAGGGGCTGGAGGAGGTTACAGAGATAGGGAAGGGTGTAGGGGCTGGAGGAGGTTACAGTGATAGGGAGGATTGTGGGAGGTTTTGGAGTTGGGCAGGTTGGAGGAGGGCACGGAGGGGACTTGGACAAGAGGTAGATAGTGAGGGGGGAAGGCGGTGTGAGTCAAGAGGAAGGGAGGGAGGAGGGGGAGGGAGGGAGGAGGGGAGGAGGGAGGGAGGGAGGGAGGGAGGAGGGGAGGGAGGAGGGGAGGGAGGAGGTGGAGCAGGGGAGAAGGGGAGGGAGGAGAGGGAGGAGAGGGAGGAGAGGGAGGAGAGGGAGGAGAGGGAGGAGAGGGAGGAGGGGGAGGAGGGGAGGAGGGGAGGGAGGAGGGGGAGGGAGGAGGGAGGAGGAGGGGGAGGGAGGAGGGAGGGAGGGAGGGGGAGGGAGGAGGGGAGGGAGGAGGGGATGGAGGAGGGGA